>NC_064920.1:661949627-662252207 GCF_023897955.1 Schistocerca gregaria
CATCGGTTGCGAAAGCTAGTAATTCTGTGTGTGTGTTTTGTTCATGTGCCTGTCTGCCGGCACTTTCCCGCTTGGTAAGTCTTGGAATCTTTGTTTTTATTATAGGCAAACATGTTTGTAACGATTCATGAAATCGTTGAACCAACTCCATCGTGGAACTTTGTCAATGAATGGATATGTAATAAATGGAAAGGTGCATGTTGTAACCAAGTAATTTAGACAGCATTGTAGTTAAATATTTAATAAGTTTCTTATGGCCAATGGGCTTCCTCTCAATTTTCCTACTAACTGCTTCTTCCAAGGACAAAGCAACAAAGCCCAGAGGTCATTGTATGCACAGAAAACTATTTTGCTATCTTTTTTACATCTTAATCTAAATGATTACTCAGCAATTCACAATTAAGCGCTGGGTAGAGGGTACTTTAAACCACCTTCAAGCCATTTCTCTAGTATAATGATGGAAGCTGAAAAAATGGATTAAAATTTGTGTTGTGACTGGGACTTGAAAATGTGGGTTATTTGTTGTGCTATCTGTCTGACAGAGGGAAGCAAATTATTGTTTGTGGGAATTTCAGAGTAGAGTTTCTGAGAGAGAAAGCTTGACATATTACTCGGCTGTTTTAATTTGTTGTCAGTTACTGATTTTCCTACTCCGGTCGTACAGGAATGCAGTGCACTGATAGATAATGTTTTTGCAGACCAAGATAAATTTAATCAAATAAAAACTTTTCCTGTTAAGAATTGTCTCTCTGATCATGATTCACAGCTACTCAAATATATGACATAGCTCCATACTGTATCTCTCTGATCATGATTCACAGCTACTCAAATATATGACATAGCTCCATACTGTATTGCAAAACAGTCCTCCAAATTAATGATTTAATAATTGCAATTTTTAGGAGAGCTTGCAACTTGTAGACTGAGATGAGGCGTACAGGGGACCTGATGCTAATTTAAAATTTAACCTATTTCATAATACCGGCACTTTGTGAGTATATTTGAAAACAGTTTCCCTAAGAAAACAGTGCAATATAATTGTAAGAAACCATCTAAAAAGCCATGGTTTACTAAAGGGATAAAAAAATCTTGTAAACAGAAAAGGTATATGTATCTAATAGCTAAAGCAAGTAATCATCCAGAAACAGTGATATATAAACTATGATTCTGTATTAAGGAATGTTATTAAAATGTTCAGAAGTACATGCATTATGTCTGAGATAAGCACCTCTGATAATAAAATTAAAGCAATTTGGAATATTCTTAAAAGGGAAACAGAGCAACCGAGAGCACAGGAAGACTGTATTTCTATCAAACTCATTGAAAAGTTTGTTAAAAAAAGTCAGAAGTAGAAAATTTTTTAATGATCATATTTTTAGTGTTGTAAAGAAAACAGGATCCAGCTATTCATTAGAGAATGCAAGGCATTACATGGAAGAGACAATACCTAAGCAACTGATGAAACTGAAATTCAACCCAACTCTCCTACTGAAATTAGGAAAATAATAAATTCACTTGCACGGCGTTTCCAACAGAGTCCTAAAAAGCTTGTTCGCAGCAGATAAGTAGGATTCTTAGCCACATATGTAGGGCATTTTTCCAAATAGACTGAAATATGCTGTTATTAAATCATCACATAAAAAAGGGGATAGTCTAAGTTAACAACTATTGTCCAATCATACTTCTGAAAGCTTTATCCAAAACTCTTGAAAAAGTAATGTATTCAAGAGTAGCATCACATATTTGTAAAAATGATGCACTAACAAAATGTCAGTTTGGTTTTCAGAAAGGCTTTTCAACAGAAAATCCTAAATATGCTTTCTCTAATCAAATATGAAATGCTCTGAATAACAAGACATCACTCATTGGGATATTTTGTGATCTGTCAAAGGCTTTTGATTGTGTGAGTCATGAACTTCTTCTAGATAAGCTTAAGTATTGTGGTATGAGTGGAACAGTGCACAAATGGTTTAATTCAAATTTATTTGGAAGAATATAGAAGGCTGAAATTAACAGTACAGATAGTCTGCAAAAATCACCAGAGTCTTCCAACTGGGTAGGCATCAAGAATGGTGTCCCACAGTGTTCAGTCTTGGGCTCTTATTGTTCTTAATATATATTAATGACTTGCCACTCTATAATAATGAAGATGTAAATCTTGTTCTTTTTGCTGATGATACAAGTATAGTAATCACACCCAACAAATAAGAATCAGCTGAGGAAATTGTAAATAATGTCTTCCAGAAAACTATTAAGTGGTTCTCTACAAATGGACTCTCACTAAATTTTGAGGAAACGCAGTACATACAATTCTGTTCAGTAAATAACATATCACCATTGATAAACGTAGACTGAACAGATGTCTGTTGCTGAGGCAGAATATTAAAGATTTCTGTGTGTGTGTATTGATAGTAAATTGTATTGGAAGAACACATGGATGATCTGCAGGAACAGTTAGGTTCAACTACTTATGCTATTAGGGTTATTGCAAATTTTGGTGATAAAAATGTCAGTAAATCAGCATACTGTGCCCATTTTCATTCACTGCTTTCACATGGCATCATATTTTGGGGCAATTCATCAATCTTTGGTCATTTTCCAAATTGCATTAAAAGTGTGACAGATAGCCAACCAACATTTAAAAATAAATTAAAAGAGTTTCTGAATGACAACGCCTACTCAATAGATGAATATTCAGACATGAAGTAGTAACTGTAAAAAAATTATATTGCGTAAAAAAATATGCTAAACTGGCTCGTTAAACATATTATGAAATGTAATATCAATGATCCATGGAACAAGTATTAATGTAATGGATATTTTCTCTCTACAGACTCTGGGTGCACTAAAAGGCCATCTGGTGGTTGTACACGCCAAAGAAACCACTACAGCCCATCTAGAACTTCATTTTGTACCTATAGATGCCGGTAAAAGGGTGATATTCTGCTGGGTACCAAGGCACTTGAGAATGAACTACACAATTCAGCAACAATGGGAGACTAAAACATCTCTACAGTTACACACACCAGTGCCCCTTACATGTAGAGTAGTTATCTTGCATCATTAATGTTTTTTTTCCCTTTAATGGCTTTTGGATTGATACACAGCCATTTGTTTTTCAACTTCTCAGCACAAATTTCCACTAATTTTCCAAAAGTTAGCAGATGATAACAGTTTGGATCAGTGTCTTTCTGTACTGCAAATTATACATTTAGGTGATGTATACATACCAATGCAGTGCAAGTGTTCAGCAAGGTAATCTTGACATTTATTTGGCTGTAGTGTTGCTGCTGTTTTATTCCATGAGTATTGTGGAATAATTTTTCTGTAGTGCAACATGTAACAGGACTTTGCACTTGTTATTTTCACGCCATGGTGTATGATGTTGCCAAACACTGTGCTGCAAGCAGTGTGCCGTAGCAGTTAACATTGCTAGCTGGCCTGCCACGTGTCACCATTTCAAACCTGACCACTAACAATTATTTGTTATATAGTAGTCTTCATTTCTGGAAGGTTTTTGAAATTTCTTAAGTTTGCATATTCTGGCATATTCATTATTTGTATAAATAGCAGCTTTCTCCAACCAGGAGTTCAATTCTGTTAATGTGAGATTATTGGACTCTACCATATCCTTTGTTGCTTCTCGGAACATAACTTATGTAAGCAAGGATTATGATCTTTCATCAAACATAAAGAAAAAAAATAGTCCATGTGCTCCATATGGAACCCTACTGAAGTTCTGAGGCGCGGGTCAATGATGGGGGGCTTCTCATTAGAGCACTCAACAGTTGTGAAGCTTCAGTAGAAGAAGGCTACCTTTGATGCCCATGATTATGAAGAGGGTGTGAGAACATGTTTAGAATTTGAAGATCTGACAGTGCTGCCATACTGAGGACCACCGGCAAGATTTAGGATGCTCTAATTGGCTCTAATCAAAACATAATTCTGTGAGCTGTGCTGCATATCTTGTTGCATAGCAGTTAGTGTTTCTGTCTGGCTTGCTGTGGCTCTCCAGTTCAAACCAAACTGCCAGTAGTAATTTCTCATTTAATGTTTACTGTTACTGGAAGGTTCTTAAAATTTGTTATGTCTGTATGTTCTGGAACCCTCAATGTGTGTGTAAATAGCATCACTCTCCATCCATGAGTTCAGTTCCATTCTGACTGCACAACTGTGTTAATAATAAATATGCTTTCAATGCCAAATGTTGTACTTCAGTGACAACTCTTCTTTCAGGTTTGGACTTGATTGTGGTTATTACATGACAACATTATCTCTCCAAAAATTTCGATTTATTAGGATTTTAACAGAGTCCTAGACCATTATTGGATGTTTTGTTTGTTGCACTGAAGTACCTTCCTTGTCTTTCCACCATGAATTGCATAAAGTACGAGTTGTATAAAGTCCCCCTTAGATATTTTTATGATAGTCTTGTACTCTAGTTTATAAACTAATTTTGCATTATATGTTTTATTGTTCTAGGAAAGACAGTATTTAAGTGTTTTAATCTCACATTTTACATTGTAAGTTAAAATTCAGGCAGTCTGTAGTGCATTGTCCATTTCTTCTTAACAGCCAGATAGTGTACCCAACATGGTGGATCCACCCTCACAGCAGCGTGAGAGCAGGTGTTAATGTGTTCGTGTCATTTGAGGCAAAGGGCCAATGTAGGGCTGCCTGGCCTTACCTGTTTGCCCTGTGAGTGAACAGGTATTCACTCCTTCAGCAGGATCCGAGCAGGCACACATGGGCAGGGGTTTGCTGATTATCAGGAGTTCCAACGTTAGGTGCATTGTGGACCCCCTTAGAGAGATAGCATTCAGGGCCAGAAAGAAAGCCAGTGCACTCAATACGTCTGCCAGGGGGGTCTCATCTGAGATGGGGAGGCAGCTTTGCCTGCAACTATCAAATGTGCTGGGTGCTGTCATCTACAAGCTGTGGATTACCTCTGGCCCAACTGACACATGTTGCATGGATTCTGAAGCCATTCTCAGCCCATACATGCGGCTGATGTAAGTGGTGAAGGTGGCTGGCCTCAAATGCAGGGTGCAAGAAGAGCTCTTAATTTGCAGCATTGTTCTCAGAGCAGATTGGGACCTTTGGTTGGAGCCAAGAGGAGGGTCTCAACCAAAGGTGTCATCAACCATGTGATAGTCTTGGATGCAGACCTGTATTATCAGATAGGGAAGTGTAAGACTCTCCTTGACAGGTCTGGGGTGCACTACCCAAAGAAAGCAATCATTCGGGTAGGAGAGTACTTGTGGAGTGCACCAAACTGGGCTTTTTTAGGCTAGGCAGTAGTTTGAGGTACTCCGATGAATTCTTGCCACATCGTGTTCATATTAAAGACACTTTGACTGTCAAAATTTCATTTGTAATAAATCAGTCAAGAAGGTTAGGAGAGTGTTTCTGCTAGAAAGAGCAGATAAGCAGTTGTTAGCATCTCACTTAGAGAATGAATTGATGTTTCTTATTTACAGTAAGGAATTATGGGCAAAGTTTAAACAGACTGTAAATTATAATCTATAAAACTATGTCCGTAGTAAGCAGATTAATGACGGGAAAGACCTACCATGTTTTAACAGTGAACGTGGGAAAATGCTGAGGAAGTAAAGGCTGTTGCATTCTTGGCTCAAAAGAGAAGGTGCAAATGGTGAAAGGCAAATGTTTGTAAATATTCATGTGACTGTGAAAAGATCTGTGCATGAAGCATTCAATTACCACAGTCATACCGTAGGTAAAGGTCTGGCTAAGAATTCAAGAAAATTTTGGTCCTATGTAAAATTGCTAAGCTGGTCTAAGGCTTCCATCCAGTCACTCATTGATCAGCATGGAGTGGAAGTTGAAGGCAGCAAAATGAAAGCCAAAGTTTTAAAGTTTGTGATTAAAAAATAGTTCACAAAGGAGAATTGTAGAAACATACCTACATTTGACCATCGAACAGTTTCTCGTATGGACGACATAGTAAAAAGTATCTTTGGTGTAGATAAACAACTGAAAAAGTTGAAAACAGTTCAGTTGCCAGGTCCAGATGGAATTCCAATTTGGTTTTACAAAGGCAGCTCTACAGCAATGGCCCCTTACTGAGCTTGCACTTATCGTGAATATCTTGCCCAGTGCAAAGTCTCAAGTGATTGGAAAAAAAGTGCAGATGACTACTGTATGAAAGAAGGGTAAAAGAATGGACCTGCAAAATTACAGACCTATAACCTTGGTTTGCTGCAGAATTGATACACATAATCTCAGTTCAAATATAATAAACATCTTTGAGATCAAGAAGCCTATGTCCCCTAATCCACACAGGTTTAGAAAACTGCTTGTGTGAAGCTCAGCTTGCTCTTTCCTCACATGATACACTGTAAATTACGGATGAAGGGCAACAGGCAGATTCCATTTTTCTGGATTTCAGAAAAGCATTTGACATGGTACACCACTGCGGACTGATAATGAAGGAAGGAATAGGTCCCCAGATATGTGCGTGGCTCAAAGACATCTTAAGTAAGAGAACCCAACATGTTGTCCTTGATTACAAGGGTTCATCAGAGACAAAGGTATCACAGGAGTGCCCCAGTGAAGTGTGATAGGACTCCTATTATTATTTATACACATAAATGGTCTGGTGCACAGGGTGGGCAGCAATCTGGAGTTGTTTGCTGATGATGTTGTGGGGTACGGGAAGGTGTTGAAGCTGAGTTACTGTAGAAGGATACAAGATGAATTAGACAAAATTTCTAGTTGGTGTGATGAATGGCTGCCAGCTCTGAATGTATAAAAATGTGAAGTAATTCGGATGAGTAACAAAAACAAACCTATAATGTTCAGATACAATGTTAGTAGTGTCCACATGACACAGTCATGTTATTTAAATGTCTGACCACAATGTTGCGAAGTAATATGAAATGGAATGAGCATGTGAGAATTGTGGTAGGTAAGGTGAATGGTTGACTTTGGTTTATTGGGAGAATTTTGGGAAAGTGTGTTTCATCTGTAAAGGATATCACACATAGAATAGCCATTGTGACCTATCCTTGGTTACTGCTTTATTGTTTGGGATCCCCACCAGGTTGGATTAAAAGAAGACATTGAAGCAATTCTGAGGTGGGCTGCCAGATTTGTTACTGGTTGGTTTGAACAACATGCAATTATTTTGGAGTACTTTGGGATCTCCAATGGGAATCCATTGAGAAAAGACAGTGTCCTTTTTGAGGAACACTATTGAGAAAATTTAGTGAAACGGCATTTGTAACTATCTGCAGGACAATTCTACTGCTGCCAACATACATTACACATAAGAACCACAAAGATAAGATACCAAAAATTAGGGCTCATATGGAGGTACCTGGACAATCCTTTTTTCCCCTCACTCTATTTGCAAGCAGAACAGGAAAGGAAATGACTGGCAGTGGTACAGGTAACCTCCACCACACTCTGTAGAGTAACTTTCAGAGTACATATGTAGTGTAAAAAATGTTGTACACATTGCATAGACCTAAGGATGTGGAAAGAAGATGAATCAGTAACCTTTTGAGACAAAATAAAGGTGGAGGGGGGGGGGGGGGGGAGATGTGCAGCAGAGACATATTAGAAGTCTCTGGGTAACACCAGAGATAAATTAATTTAATTGAGAAAAGAAGAAAGTATAAAAATGAAGCATATGAATGGGAATACACACATCTAAAAAATGAGATTGCCAGAAGGTGCAAAATAGGTAAGCAGGTAAGGATAAAAGGAAGACAGATGTTGCCTACAGGGACCTTAAAGAGACCTTTAGAGAAAAGAGAAACAGCTGTATGGATATTAAGAGCTCAGATGGCAAGCCAGTACCAAGCAAAGAAAGAAATGAAATGTGGAAAGAATATACAGAGAGTCTACATAAGAGATTCAAAGTTGAGAATATTACAGAAAGAGAAGCGGAAATAAGTGAAAACAAAGTGGGAGATACAATATTATGAGAAGAGTTTGACAGAGCACTAAAAGACTGAAGTTGAAACAAGGTTCCTGGAGTAGCTGACATTTCCTTGGAATTATTTGGTTCCTTGCAGATACAAGTCATGACAAAATCGCTGTTTGAGATATGAGACAGGTGAAATACTCTCAGAATTAAGGAAGAATGTAATAACTCTAATTCCAAAGGAGGAGATGCTGACTGGTGTGAATACCACCAAACTGTCAGCTGCAAGCTATTGACCCAAATTATTTACAGAAGAATGGGAAAACTTTTCAGTGCTGACCTTGGGGAAGATCAGTTTTGAGTCCAGGAATATGCAGAAACACAGGATCCTGTGACTTATGTAAGAAGACAGGGTGAAGAAGTGCAAACCAGCATTTGACATGTTGACTGGACTACACTCTTGGGAAATTTTGAAGATAGCAGTTACAAGAATTGAAGGACATCAAAGAGAAACTGCAGTTGAGAAAGGAGTGAATCAAGGTTGTAGCCTATTCCTGGTGTTACTCAATCTGCAAATCGAGGAAGCAAAGAGAAAATTGGAAGGCAGTTAAAGTTCAGGGAGAATTGAGCAGCAAAATAATTGATGATGGTCAAAGTAGAGAGAGTATAAAATGCAAATAGCAAAATTCTGGAAAAAGAGGGATTTGTTGACATTCAATATCAATCTAAGTGTTAGGAAGAATTTTATAAAATTATTTATCTGAAGAGTAACACTGGAAATGAAATGTGGACGATAAGCAGTTCAGAAAATGCGAGAATTTATGCTTTTAAATGTGCTGCTTGAAATGCACCAACTGTATAGTCAACACTATTTCAATACTCGTCTTTTAAATCCTTAATTTGTCAAATGGCCATTATTGCATTACTGCAAAGTGATGAGTTTTTCAGAAATTCTTTATAAGGATTTTCTGAACAATTTTGTAGTGCAATAATCACTAAATGATCAAATCCACAATGTAACTTTTACTTAAGCTGATTAGTATGTTTTGTCCGTAGACACACAGACTGACTCCCAACTGATTTTAACTAACCCTTACTCATGTGGCTTTGACCACATACATTCTATAAAGGTCTCTGATAGAAAGTGCAGAACCAGCCATGGTTTATGTGACGTTAATTATGTTTGAAAAATTCCAATGTGATAAATTAAACATTAGGCTATGATAATAGAAGAATACAGTGTGGCAGAACTGCCAGAAAATATTAATATAATTGCTTTTTTGTACTTCGTTTTACTTACTTTGGTTGTTGACTAGTTGGTGTGAGACATTCGTCGTGACTGTTACCGTGATTGTCGAAAACATATTTCTTTGTGTTTGCCAATCTTGTGCCAATAAAAATTTTACATAGTGAAAGTAAATGGTGTTTTCTGTGTTATAAGTATAACACTCGCCATATTGGTGACCTCCGATGCGCAACATACGTCCGATTCGACAATGTGGCCGTTTACTTCGACATCTCCACATCGCTCACCTTCCGCTCCTTTCGGACTACAACATGATACTAATGGTGCCTCTACACAGCGTAAGTGTAACACTCGCCCTAACAGCATGAGATAAACAACAAATTTTTGGTAGTATTGGTACTGAGAAAGTGAAGGTTGTTTTTAAATAGTAACTCTTATAATTTTCTAAGTTTTTATTTAGTGAGTACATTGATATTTTACTGTGTTAACTCAGAGTACAATTTTATTTTCTTACAAGTGCTTCTCTTTTGTTATACATTGGACCACTTCAACAAATGCATCAATTTATCAGCAGTTTCATGGCATCCTACATACATGGTGATTTGACTGCTGTCAGAGTTTAAAGCACCCCCTGTTGGTGTGATTTTGTAGACTGCAGTCACAGTGCCACTGATATCAGTGGACTCCTCCTAGGACCGACATTGGCTGAAGAAGGCCGATCATTTCTATTCAGTATGCCATTACATGCATGGTCACAATGTAGCCAGCCTCATCGTCCAAACGTAAGCATTTTGTATGACAACCGGTGAAATTCATATCAGTTTGTTTTCTTCAAAACCAAAATGTAGTCAAAGGCAGAGTCTGTTGCATCCTGAACATAACAAATATCATAATCGGATACAATTAGGAATCTATGGATTGAAATCGCAGGTTTATTGGAAACCACAAGTGAGCAAAATCTTTATCAGGAATTTTAGGTGTGCATTATAATCTGGAAAAATAATTTGTTCATGTGACAAGGATGGCTTATCTTCCGCTTAAAGTTACAGTAGTGGATCTTTTTGCGTTGTGGTAGCTGTCTACATATTATTACTACTGCTCACTGGTGTTGCTTTTGCAGCAATAAGATGGTGATTCTGTTACATAAAGTGGTTTGCAAATGTGGCGTATGTACGTGTTTCCACTTTTCGTTGGTTTAGGTGTTCAAAGAATCTTACATTAAACTTTATGTTTGTTTTCCACACGTATACTTAATGACAGTCATTGAAGGTTAATCGACATTTACCTGCACAACGTTAACTAAATGCACCAGATTTTGAGTAGGCCGCTACTTGTAGAGGTGTGATTCAAGGTCTTTTAAAAAATTCAATTCTCATATTAAAAATGCAGTTGTGATTCAGAAGTGACACTTTAATATTTGGCATCCATTGATTACATATTTCTAATAATTAGGCCTAGAGCTACACCATGTTCTGAAGAGTTTAGTTTCAAAGTTTTGTGTGATATGTTGAATGTCATTTAAGATGCTCTAAATAATAATTTAAAATCTAATATTTTCACATTTGCAACTCAAATACCTGTACTATAAAATTTTTAATTTATTCTACACTGAATTTTGCAGCTGTGCAAGTATACTACAAGAAACTGTAATATTATTGATTTTCTTTATTAAAAGCAGCTCTCCACCTGAAGTAATACTGACCCCAGGAATAGTGTTACTACCTTTCTAAATCCACTGGGTAAGTGTTTAGAGAGCAGTGAAATGTACTAGAAGCTGATTATCTGAATATCCTGCCAGTACTGCACAAATTTTCACCATTTTTAGAAAAAAGCGAGCTGCTGTGAAATAAAAAATAATCTGCCTTTCAGTAATTAGATAATATTTGCTTATTTACACACGTATTTTATCCATGCATCATATAACAAAATATGTGCTTTCACACTGTAAGTTAACCATTATGTACTCATAACCTTATTGACAAAAACTTTACACTCTGAAGTCACACATCCTGCCACTGTAGCATAATAAACCACATTCTGAATGACATGTTTTGGAGAGATTGTTAGTGCAGCATGTCACTGAAATTACTAATTTTTGTAATACATGCATATAAATATGAAAAACACCAATTATGGCCCATTAATTTTTAAGGTGGTGGTACCTTCTGACACTCATATTGGTGAGTGAAGGAAAATGGCATCACGAAGTTCGAGCATTTTTAGCTTTTGCAGCATGGTGTTTTTCCCTTCATCTTATTTGTTTGTAAAACTTGTCTGGTAAATCCAGTAACTGAGGACAGAGTGTACAGTACTTGCCATATTCTTTTTGAGTCAGGTGTAGCTTATTTACTTGCATTTGGCATCTTATTAGCAGCATACATCTCCAAGCAAAGAGGCATCGTTATACCCATCCCATCCTTGGATGTTAAAATCTAACCTACATCACACATAGAATAGATTCTAACCTAACCTAACCTAGCCTCTGTGATTCCATCAAAAACTGATGAATGAGATAGGATGCACAGTGACCAAGCCATCGGCCGATGTTGCTGGACAACTTCTGGTGATAGCATCTGACAACAATTGTCAGTGCCGCTGTGAAGTCAGCCTTCTCTCTCTCATCTGGTACTTTCCTCTCTTTGGGGAAGTGTATGGCATAGTGTGTAGCCTTTTGGCTTTTACTCCACGTTTTTACTTGTATGTGTGATTTTTTTTCTATGATTTTTGGATGTCGTGTGTATTGTGATGAATTTTCTGTGTGTGTCTGGTACTTGCTTGAGGTTTGGGAGGTGATTGATTTCTAGGGGGAATTAGGATTTGGCAACTGGGATTTTCCCTTTGACTTAGTTGTTGAAGATCATCAGACATTTGTGCTTCTTGCAGGACATGTCATACAGCTCTAGGGAATGGATGAGGTTATTTGCATATCTGGAAGAGTTATCATAGAAAGCCCTTGCCAGATCTTGGAAACACTCTTTAAAGAAGGGGATTCCAGCAGTGGCATGCAGATCGTCTGTTGGAAACCCAATAAGTAGATGCAGGGACTGCCTGAGAGCAGAGTTCTGCAGCCTCTGTAGTTTGTCCAGTTGCTGCTTGGCCCCGTATGCCCAAGCAATGGCCCCGTATCCCCAAGCAATGCATGCATATTCCATAATTGGCCTTATAAATGCCTGGTACACATTTACTCCTGTATCACAGGGAAGATTAGAGTCCAAGGTTACACCATGGCAGTTCTGCACCAGAGGAGTTGAGTTCCATGTAGGTGTCGGTAAAGGAGGGGGGGGGGGGGGGGGGAGGGCATTGAGGGGGTCTGTCTGCGTCTCCCAAAACTCCAGGTGATCAGCATAGCCTGTGTTTTCTCATAACTGATGATGATATGCCAGTGACGGGCCCAAGTTTCTGTGTCACCTAAAACCTTCTGCAGCCTATGGATGACCAGGTCAGGTCCTTATTCCCATTGCATGTGTAGAAGGCTTGTCATCAGCATATTGTGCAGTGTGCACCTGGTAGGCTGTGGTGGTGTCCACTGTGTACAGACTGTAAAATGCAGGTCTCAGAAACGATCCCTGTGTCACCCTAGCATGGATACGCCTTTTGGTGGAGGTGGCTGTTTTGTACTTTGACAAAGAAAGTTTTATTCATTAGTTAGCTTTGTAT
This sequence comes from Schistocerca gregaria, assembly GCF_023897955.1. Classification (NCBI taxonomy): domain Eukaryota; kingdom Metazoa; phylum Arthropoda; class Insecta; order Orthoptera; family Acrididae; genus Schistocerca; species Schistocerca gregaria. The sequence goes on from NC_064920.1 coordinate 661,962,422, forward strand.
TAACATGACTATGCTCCCGGGGAGCCTTTGTATGTACGGTACTCTTTATTCCATACTGAGTGAAAGGCTTTGGCTACATCTAGTAGAACTATCCTGCATTAGCATCTGTCGTTGATGCTCTCTGTGGCAGCTTCAACCACTCTAGTGATCTGTTGGGGGGAAATGGTTCTGCCAGAATCCGATTCGGAAATCCGGCAGAAATTGCTCGTTGGTAATATGCTCTTATATGGGTATTAGCAGGAGGTGCTCATAGACCTTGCTGAGAGTTGGGAGGAGGCTAATCAATCTGTAATGCTGTGGGAATAAAGGGTCTTTACCTGGTTTGTGTATCACGACCACTTCTGTGGGTTTCCATCAAGCTGGGAACTCGCAGGAACGAGAAATTTTGTTGAAGACATTTACGAGGTGTGTGATCGCCGAGGGTGGGAGGTTTTTAAGTAACCGACTGATTACACTGTCATGTCCTGGCGCCTTTTTTGTTGCAAGGGACCTAATTAGTTTTGCCATATCTCTGGGGGCAAAAAGTGGACATTCGTCTTCTTCGTCTTCCTCAACATTGAGGAAGACAGCCCAGTTGACAGTGAACTACATCCTCTTACTCTCCATCCTGAAATTCTGCCGCCTGGAACTGGCTTTCAAAAGCATCAGCGAGGGGGTTGTCCTTGGCAGCGTGGCTGTAGACCATCCCCCACTCGCTGTGCAGTGGCGGCATCCAAGCGCATCTTTCGATGAATTGTCTAGTAGCTTTCCAAAGTGTGTGATCGTCCATTTTGAGAATCGAGAGGTGGTTTCGCCACTGCTGGTTTCTGTACTCATTGAGCGCTGCCTTGAGCTCGTTGTAGACGACTGCGCAGCCTTCTGGTGGCCTGATCTCTGGTGATCTTCCATTCCTTTGTTACTCTATTTTTGTGCCGAATTTGAGCTAAGGTGCGTTGTATTTGTGGGGGCAAGAACACAGCCGTAGGTTCATTCAGTTTATGTTCTACAACAGGGTTCGGCTCACGAATCGTACTCGGGCATGGGTGCCAAGCCACTCAACCTTGCAGCACATTTGCCACACTGTCTGACCGCGAGGATTAAGAAGAGCAGAAAACTGCATTCATTCCGCATTTAAATGGCAGTGCAGTCGCACTGCATACTACTTAGTTTTATATGACTATTTTTGGCGCGCTGAAGGCGTAATATAATTTTTATCTGATACAAACTGTCGGCATACGGACAGACAATTTCACAGAGTTTCGCAGTCAAGTTGCCACGCAAACGTGACTTAGTTTCATGACCGAAAAAATATCTTTTACACAAATATGTCGATCGGAATATAGCACTTTTGCAACCCCATTATGGTGACTTGTAATCTCTACCAGAGGAAAGCAATGTAGACGTCCAGTACAGTTTTGATGTAAAAATATTTATCATTAAAACTGGAATTAACTTGCAGGTCGATCAGTTGCATCTGTACATGCACAGGGGCGCTTTCAACTGAAACAGCAAACGGTGTTGAAAACGGGTCAGAAGCAGATGTACGATTGATAGTAATTCTTCCAAGACCAATGAATTCTTCAAACCTCGCGTTTACTTCAACACCAGTCAGCTTGGTGAACTGGACTGTCCTTGTAGAATGTGTCCCTTCTACAAAGTGATTTTCTTTTTAAGTTGACCCCCATCAAATCAGAGAGAAGTTGCAAAGTTTTACTGTGGGCAGCGTGCAATCAAGTCCACTTAAAATGCGAAGTTTGCACTCCAATTCGGATCATCTGATTTTCGTTCCTGTACTCATTTTTCCTTCATAAATTCAACAATAGTGAATTTTAAATTGAAAAATCGTTCCAGGCGTGCGATGTCCCTTGACTTCCAATGTACTTTGCAGTAACATAGGAAGTCTTTACATTCATCGTTCAGTTTCAGTGAAAATTGTTGCATCTGACAATGGAATAACGCGTGCGACTTCGGAAATTTCAGTGTTTGTGCCACGAATTTCTTCACGTGCTCCAGGCCTGCAAGTTTAGCACAAGGTGCTTTCTGATGTACCGTACAGAACAATGAATCCAATCTGTCGATCATTGTCATTTTTTGCCCTTTCATTGACAACTAAATCTTTAAATCCTTGCTGCGTGGTACTGTAATGTCGTTTCACAGAAAATATGCAGCACATGTCGCTTATGCGAATTGAGAATTCTCTTCCCTCTCTCCTGTCATTCCCATTCATTTTCAAGGATAGCAACGATAGATCACCAGTTTTTGTGCAAACAGCCACTGGACATTTGAACTCCTTTCATACCCCGACCAAGTAGCGAAGGTTACACAGCGTTGACAGCACAGTTCTGCTCAACTCAGAGAGTTGTGCCGACCGAAAACTCTCATCACAATGTTATATGAGATGTCGCGCTGTTCTGTGTACTTCCGAGAGTTCGGTACGCCGTGGCCGGCCCTGTGCTACGAGATCCCGCTTGGTATTACACGGAAACAAAAATGTGGGCTTGCCTTGGCTGTTATATAGGTCACAAAAAAGCCGAAAGAAAGCCTTGGGAAAATAAGTGGCTAATGCAAGGAAAGAAAATCACTCGCGTTCCTTTACTTAAGCAGCTGGGAGCCAATGATTTTTAGTAATTATCTAAGAACGGATGTATGACCCATTTCGGAGCTGCTGAACATCATCAAACCATTCTTAACGATATAGTGTACACTCATGAGAGAAGCTGTTATCTATATTACAGTTTCTAGCTACCGGCAGAAGTTAAGAGGACCTCAGATTCGGTTGCATCCCCTCAGTTATGGACTAAAATGATTCCTACAGGTAAATCCTGCAACGTGATTTATGGTTGATTGGGGAAATACTCCATGGTAAAGAAAAATAAACAAAACAAGTCTTTCGTCCAAACTTTGTTAATTTATTTATGTATGTAGCTTAAAGGAGCATCTGTAAGTTTAAGAAAGTCATTTCAGATTCGAAGGAGAACGAGTACACATGTGATGGCGCACATCATCTAACAAATGCAACACATACATTAGAAAAGAAACATTTAGCGACTGTTAAGAGCTATAAAAAAAGTTCTTCACGTTGCTTGTGACAGCAGATGGCTTAAATATAGGTTGGACTTTTTTAATACTTATAACAATGAAGCAGTTAAATTTTATGTTTTAACGTCCATTGACTGTCGATATTTCAGTTTTTAGATTTCATTTCCAAAAGTATCTGAAGTAAAACCTAAAAATAGAAATACAGAACGTCGACAGGCTTACATTGTCTCTATGTTCCACGCGAAACCGTTATGATTTCGTTAAAAAATGAAAAAAAGCTTCATTTCTTGCATCTATATCGCTGTACTCCTCGCACATGTCCCACAGACATATACAGCCTTTAAATTTCTCCAAAAACCTTGTTTTTAAAAAATTCGTCCGTGTTGCACCCTGTCATGTATATTAAAACAGCAGGGATGGCTCGTTTTCAAGAGCCAGAGGGACCCTACTCCATCAAACAGTTTGAGTACGATAGGACATTGATGTGGCGAGTGACATAGACCAGAGGTAATCAGACCCAGTTCATAGAGTGCTCTGTTGCAGACATACGATGTTACTCTGACAAAGCTGTCTGCAGTCAGGCCTTCCGACAAGCACCAGGGACCACATCAGGCAGCCCGTGCTCCCAACACAAGCAGCTTCGGTTTCCGCTTCGCGCCTCGTCCTAGCGCGGTGTCGGACGAGTTCGGGCAGGTCTCCTGGACGGACCAGCTCACGCGTACCCCCATTTCCCCGCCCCCAGCGAACGCTGCTACCCCACTCCTCTCCTTGCCCTCGTAACAAAATGTAGGTCTTATTGTTTATGGTTGCTACTGTACATTGATTTTATCATGCTACATAATAAAGAAAAGATTTTGTTTGCGGCTACTAAATTATTAACAGTGTGCGACTCATTAATAGGAAATAAAGGAAAATGGGCTGTAATTATGTGATGAGAACGCATTTATTTCCAAGAACTGTATTGTTGTTATAATTTTTCTTTGCGTTACTTTCGTTTGAGCGCAGCAAACTCATTGATAATGCCATTGGAGTCAAACTTAGCAGCTGTGTCATATTCCGTCGGCAAGGTAGTTGAATTTGACAGTCTGCTTCACCTATACTCGACCTTAACAAGTTTTTTTAATGATTTTTAATGTCCTTAAACTGCGCTGAAATCGTCATAAAATATGCTAGCATCTGTTACGATGTTTGGATAAGCCTCTCGTAACCCATACATCGAAAACGAAAAACTCAAAATATCGGAACCTGTGTTAGTGCTCCTCAACATTCCTTTCTACAGGAATTTGAAACAGATATTTCGTTAACTAGCTCTGCTGTATCTATATTTGCAACCATAAAGGCATCACATTTTCAAAATAAGATACAGAGTTCTCACTGAACGCTTTCCTGACAAGTTATTAAAGTGAGATGAAATACACGTCAGATACGTTTCCAGTTTCTGGGCGTGTAGGCAGCAGCTGTTTGAATTAATCACACTGTTGTCACATAACCGAAGTGACGCATATTCGGTTCTGCATCCAACTTGCTGAAAGGTGCACGTCAACCAACTGAAATATTAAGCCTCGTTTACATCTTGTAACATTGTGGCGTGCAACAGTGTCGCGTGCTACATGATGCACGTTGTCGCCTGATTCATGCGGCATAGACAACACCGTGCGTCGTGTCGCAAGCTGCCGCCGCTATCTCCCGAGCTGAGAAGGTTCGTGTGCGGCTTTTTCTGTGCGGCAGCGATAAATTCGAAAATATGGAGTGGTCGAACGAAAAGTATTTAGCATTCATAGAGGACCACAGACAAACTGAGGTTCTGTGGAACGTACGTGAAAGTAATTATAAAAATAAAATAGTGAGAAGAGGCGCTACACGAAACCTCGCATTCTGTTGTTAGAAAGACCCAATTTTTATAATTGTTGTAATGAATAGGATGCATACAGTACCCTCGACTAAATGCCTTCGAGTAAGAATGTAGTCGATAATGTAAACAGTAGTTTAAAAATACATTTTACAATGATGGACCACACAAACAAGTTTGTAGGAAGAAAGTAACAAAAAAGATTGAGGTCATCTACATAATTCTATTTATTTATGTAAATGAATATACATTGAAGTACGAACATAATTAATATACATTGGTGCAGGATGATGCACTAGTAGTAGGAACAGGCCGGCGCCACCCCACTCTCCATTACTGCCAGGTGTGCCAGGTGTATCCAAGATGGCGGCGATGATGTCCTCCAAGATGGCGACCTGTAGACTTGGCAACAGTGCATGACGTTATCAAAAATGGCGGATTTTGTAGGGAAGATAGGTCAAATGGTCTACATCCACTAACTTAACCCCCTTTCCCTTCCCTTCCCCCAGAAAATGGTGGAAAGTTCAAATAGTATCAGGACAATGCAACACACCTCTACTAACCAAGCAAAATTTCACGAAGACAGGTCACTTCGGCTACCTCCACTAACCTAAGCCAGCCGACCAACCGCCACCTCTTCCTAGGGATTGGTGGGAAATTTGAATTTTGGAGGAAAGATATTTCTACTAACCTAAGAAAATGGCGGGAAAGAAAGGGCACTTGGCCTACCTCCACTAACCAAAGTCATCCAACCTCCACATCGTCCTAGGAAATGGCGGGAAGAGGACTCAACCTGTTCTGGACATTAGTCTTTATTTTACATGCACTATTTATTTAAACAATTAGAGGCAGTATAACCATCAAGTGTACTTGCCAGGGGGTCCACAGTCCTAATGGCCTAGTACACAGCACTACCACCAAAGGGTGCTGTCATCTGTTCCATGATGTAACCCAAGATGGCAATCTGGAGGGGAAAGAAATGAGAGCCTGTGGTGGGCTGCTCTAGAGAGGAAGGAGTGTGCATTATTTATTTTGGAACAATTTATTTAGGTATGGATTTGAGATAGTATATTTATCACAATGATACAAAACAAATGCTCTGGCATGCTTGGGGTCACGCCACACAGCCTACAGACCTGTAAACTACTCCTAAATTACCGAAATAATTTCAGTACACAGCACACAGACATGCAAACTACTCCTAAATAATGCAGTACACTAATGTACACACACAACATCAACTTGTAAACTGCCCAAATAATGCATAGCACAGTCTACAGAGCTACTCGCAAGATAATTCAACAGCCACACTGGGTATGCGTCTACAGCACAGGCACTGACCGCCACCCCCTGTCCACTGGACTGCACAGGAGGCTACCACACATGCTCCCAAAAGTTGGAATGCACTGACAGCCCCCACAGCTGCCAGCTGCCAAGCCACGCACAGATTCTGGCTTGCGCCCTCAAGCATGAGGCGGCGGCATCCGTAAGACGTTTGCTAATTGCCAAATGTTGAAATCATGCACTGCACACCTGTTCACAAAATAACGCAACAAACACCAAAACAACTCCTAAATTGTCAAAAGATAATACATGGGTAATGCTCGCAATGCTTAAATAGCCAAAAATAATCCAGCACACAAACACTCAGTGCACGTAAAAAGCACCGACAATTTTTTTTTCTTTTTGCAGACCAGACTTTCAGTCGCAAAAAACTGTTATAGACAGATCACCATATTGCACCAGTAGTTAAACCTTACAAACTACCCTACATATTGTCAAGTACGCAAACACTCTTACTCAATTACACTGCTCTCCCACTGAGGACAGGAGCTTTGATATTAGAATGCGAAACCAATCTCCAACTGATCAATATATCACTGCATACCATGTCGATCTAGTAAACATACAATTCGTATCCTGCACCATACAAAGTCAGCCCTTTAATGTCATTCATACATATACCATGCAGACAGACAGCACCTGAGTTATACGCACAGCACTAGATATTTAGTGCGAAGACAGGTGGACATTCACCCTCAACGCATGACCAGAGTGCCCTCAGTGGATTGAAGTTACTCTCAGAACTGTACTACAAATTCGGCTCGTTTCCCCCTCAGCACTAATGTGTTCCTGTTTCTGGTCCAGACATGCTTGCTTGCTTGCACACTTTTCTGCACCCGTCTCCAGACTGTGGGATTGCAAGAATATATTTAATTTCGCATAGCTTGCTAGAATATCATACCATTTTTGCGGTACTTCTCGATATCAAGCACACAGCAGTATCCTACCAATCACTCAAGCAACATAATTACAAAGATATAGACTGGAAATTATTTCTCTACAAACCCACGCTAGGTGGGGCGTGCTGAAAACCACAGACTAACTAGAAACTTGACATGTCTGCAAAGACATTTATGCGGAAACTCAAAGGAAAAAAAATAAAAAACAGAGAACTGATATTTCCACTCGCGGACCGATGTCGGTGATGTAGCAGATTCCAAATCATCCCTATAATTTACAAGCTCAACTAAGGTGTTTCTCATGTCTACAGAACCGGCAAATGTGTCTTCCACATGCTAGATACACACTCCACAATCGATCTTCTCTCAACTAAATAAAGGCGCGAAATGTGCAGAAGGAGTCAACAATTTACATGGGAAGGAATAACGGTCCAGTGCAAACACACCTCCATATTCAATCTTCTCAAATTTTCAGGTGATCACGAAAGCTATCCAACACATACTAAATATTAGTTCACTATTCGGTCGTCTAGAGGACGACACAATTAATTCATCTACATTCCTACACTCCAACAGGCCTCTTCATTTGGACAGCTCCTACAGTTAACGGGAAACGTAAATCATCCCTGCACAGGTCACTGGCGCTGCAAGCCAAGCACGCACATGTAGAATCATCATCCTAAGAAATCGGACACGTATATATTTTATCCCTGTACTTATAACTAAATGTTACAATTGTGGTCTTAGTTGAACGACATTCAACAATGAGCGAAGTATCGGAAATACCTCCTGCTGACGGCTCTGGAAACGGAAATATCTCTACCTCCCTTACGACTGGACATAGTCATTCCCTTTTGCACATGTCGGAATACAGACACATACTTTATAAGCCTGATGGTCAAGGTGACCCTATCACGCATCCCCTACTACTATTGCTAAGTATAATACTTGGCCAATAAATGATTGCAGGCGATACAAAATAATACTGAGAGAAAATCAGTGATGGGTGGACATGTATTATAAGTTTTGCTTGAGAATTCTACACTGTGTCTTAGAAAGAGAGGCGTAATCGTCTTAAAAAACCCGATCGCAACAACTACTGTATGATACTGTCACAAGCGGTCTTGGTTCTACATGTGCACACAAGTACCCATGTTAAAAGCTATATCGGCGTTATAAAACCGCCAATGGCATTACCAGTGAATCACTTAGTTTTGCCAGACAAATACCGAGACCGTGATCGCCGGAGTGTATATTATCAGACCAGCAGTCCGGTTATGCGTAGCCCACAACGCAACCTCGTCATAAAATCGCTGAATTTTGAAAGTGATTCGGCTGAGGAACGTGGTACGAAATCGCTATTTGCAACCCCCTCACACCACTAGACATTTCTCCAGTATTTGTAATGTATTGTGTCTCGACACCATGTCACAGGTTCTGCAATATACCCACTGAGTTATAGGCGATGACTGATTGAGAAGGATCCCAACAGTAGTAGATCGTGTGCTGATTGAGATCGTAAAAAATGTACACTAGTGTTATCTGGAAGAATCCTGGAGATACTAGAAGGTATCAGATAGGTTATACAATGGTAAGACAGAGATTTAGGAACCAGGTTTTAAATTGTAAGACATTTCCAGGGGCAGATGTGGACTCTGACAACCATCTATTGGTCATGAACTGTAGATTAAAACTGAAGAAACTACAAAAAGGTGGGAATTTAAGGAGATGGGACCTGGATAAACTGACTAAACCAGAGGTTGTACGGAGTTTCAGGGAGAGCATAAGGGAACAATTGACAGGAATGGGGGAAAGAAATACAGTAGAAGAAGAATGGGTAGCTCTGAGTCATCAAGTAGTGAAGGCGGCAGAGGATCAGGTAGGTAAAAAGACAAGGGATAGTAAAAATCCTTGGGTAGCAGAAGAAATATTGAATTTAATTGATGAAAGAAGAAAATATAAAAACGCAGTAAATGAAGCAGGCATAAAGGAATACAAACATCTCAAAAATGAGATTGACAGGAAGTGCAAAATGGCTAAGCAGGGATGGCTAGACGACAAATGTAAGGACGTAGAGGCTTATCTCACTAGGAGTAAGATAGATACTGCCTACAGGAAAATAAAAGAGACCTTTGGAGAAAAGAGAGCCACTTGTATGAATATCAAGAGCTCAGATGGAAACCCAGTTCTAAGTAAAGAGGGGAAAGCAGAAAGGTGGAAGGAGTATATAGAGGGTCTGTACAAGGGCGATGTACTTGAGGACAATATTATGGACATTGAAGAGGATGTAGATGAAGATGAAATGGGAGATACGATACTGCATGAAGAGTTTGACAGAGCACTGAAAGACCTGAGTTGAAACAAGGCCCCCAGAATTGACAACTTTCCATTGGAACTATTGGCGGCCTTGGGAGAGACAGTCCTGACAAAACTCCACCATCTGGTGAGCAAGATGTATGAGACAGGCAAAATACCCTCAGACTTCAAGAAGAATATAATAATTCCAATTCCAAAGAAAGAAGGTGTTGACAGATGTGAAAATTACCGAACTATCAGTTTAATAAGTCACAGCTGCAAAATACTAACGCGAATTCTTTACAGACAAATGGAAAAACTGATAGAAGTCGACCTCGGGGAAGATCAGTTTGGATTCCGTAGAAATGTTGGAACACGTGAGGCAATACTGACCCTACGACATACTTTAGAAAATTGATTAAGGAAAAGCAAACCTACGTTTCTAGCATTTGTAGACTTAGAGGAAGCGTTTGACAATGTTGACTGGAATACTCTCTTTCAAAGTCTAAAGATGGCGGGGGTATAATACAGGGAGCAAAAGGCTATTTACAATTTGTACAGAAACCAGATGGTAGTTATAAGAGTCGAGAGACATGAAAGGGAAGCAGTGGTTGAGAAGGGAGAGAGACAGGGTTGTAGCCTGTCCCCGATGTTATTCAATCTGTATATTGAGCAAGCAGTAAAGGAAACAAAAGAAAAATTCGGAGTAGGTATTAAAATCTATGGAGAAGAAATAAAAATGTTGAGGTTCGCTGATGACATTGTAATTCTGTCAGAGACAGCAAAGGACTTGGAAGAGCAATTGAACGGAATGGACAGTGTCTTGAAAGGAGGATATAAGATGAACATCAACAAAAGCAAAACGAGGATAATGGAATGTAATCGAATTAAGTCAGGTGATGCTTAGGGAATTAGATTAGGAAATGAAACGCTTAAAGTAGTAAAGGAGTTTTGCTATTTGGGGAGCAAAATAACTGATGATGGTTGAAGCAGAGAGGATATAAAATATAGACTGTCAATGGCAAAGAAAGCGTTTAGAAGAAGAGAAATTTGTTAACATCGAGTATAGATTTAAGTGTCAGGAAGTCTTTTCTGAAAGTATTTGTATGGAGTGTAGCTATGTATGGAAGTGAAACATGGACCATAAATAGTTTGGACAAGAAGAGAATAGAGGCTTTTGAAATGTGGTGCTACAGAAGACTGCTGAAGATTAGATGGGTAGGTCACATAACTAATGAGGAGGTATTGAATAGAATTGGGGAGAAGAGGAGTTTGTGGCACAACTTGACTAGAAGAAGGGTCCGGTTGATAGGACATGTTCGGAGGCATCAAGGGATCACAAATTTAACAATGGAGGGCAGCGTGGTGGGTAAAAATCGTAGAGGGAGACCAAGAGATGAATACATGATGATTTGGAATCTGCTACATCACCGACATCGGTTCGTGAGTGGAAATATCAGTTTTCTCTGTTTTTTAATTTTTTTTCCTTCGAGTGTCAGCATAAATGTCTATGTAGACATGTCAAGTTTCTAGTTAGTCTGTGGTGTACAGCACGCCCCACCTAGCTAAAGTTTCCGGTTTGTAGAGAAATAATTTCCTGTCTATATCTTCGGAATTATGTTGTGTGAGTGACCGGTAGGATACTGCTGTGTGCTTGATATCGAGAAGTACCGCGAAATTCTTGCAATCTCACAGTCTGTAGATGGGCGTAGAAAAGCGAACAAGCAAGCTAGCAGGTCTGGACCAGAAACGGTAACACATTTGTGTTGAGGAGGAAACGAGCCGAATTTGTAGCACAGTTCTGAGAGTAACTTCAATCCACTGAGGGCACTCTGGTCATGCGTTGAGGGTGAATGCCCACCTGTCTTCACACTAAATATCTAGTGCTGTGAGTATAACTAAGGTGCTGTCTGTCTGCATGGTATATGTATGAATGACAGAAAAGGGCTGACTCTGTATGACACAGGATACGAATTGTATGTTTACTTGATCGACACGTTATTCGGTGATATATTGATCGGACGGAGATTGGTTTCACATTCTAATATCAAAGCTCCTGTCAGTGGGAGAGCAGTGTAATTGAGTAAGAGTGTTTGCATACTTGACAATATGTAGGGTAGTTTGTAAGGTTTAACTGCTGGTGCAATATGGTGATCTATGTATAACAGTTTTTTGCCACCGAAAGTCTGGTCTGCAAAAAGAAAAAAAAAATTGACGGTGCTTCCACACTGGCGGCATCAATAATTCAGAGGGTACATTCGATAAGAGCTAATCATAATGCTCCATTCATTTCACAAGACATCGTTTCTGCTGGGATATAGTAGTCTCTACCTAGTGGTGAGAACGTGAGAACATGTTGAAAGCAGGAAGGGTAACATGTGATGGCTGCGTTAGGATCTCAAGGAAGAATGCATTCGACATTATTCTACACTTCTGGAACAGATTTCTGCAGCGTCTGCGAGGATGTCGCTTGGCAATTAGTCCTTCTCCGGAGCGCAGGTAGAGAGAGGGATCACACCAACAGTGGTGAACACAAGTGCGCGTGGTCCAGAGGACATGTGACGACAGTATAACACTTGAAGAACTTTTACTGCAGAGGTGACTTTGACATGCCGTTGGCACTGCTCCTGCAGTGTCTTGCATCCGGTTGTCCCTGCAAAGTGTGTTGGAGCCTCTGATAGTCGCACTTGATGATAGTTTGGAAGCATTTTTTACGTGCACTGAATGTTTGTGTGCTGGATTATTTTTGGCCATTTAAGCATTGCGAGCATTACCCACGTATCATCTTTTGACGATTTAGGAGTTGTTTTGGTGTTTGTTGCGTTATTTTGTGAACAGGTGTGCAGTGCATGATTTCAACATTTGGCAATTAGCAAACGTCTTACGGATGCCGCCGCCTCATGCTTGAGGGCGCAAGCCAGAATCTGTGCATGGCTTGGCAGCTGGCAGCTGTGGGGGCTGTCAGTGCATCCCAACTTTTGGGAGCATGTGTGGTAGCCTCCTTTGCAGTCCAGTGGACAGGGGGTGGCGGTCAGTGCCTGTGCTGTAGATGCATACCCAGTGTGGCTGTTGAATTATCTTGCGAGTAGCTCTGTACACTGTGCTATGCATTATTTGGACAGTTTACAAGTTGATGTCGTGTGTGCACATCAGTGTACTGCATTATTTAGGAGTAGTTTGCATGTCTGTGTGCTGTGTACTGAAATTATTTCGGTAATTTAGGAGTAGTTTACAGGTCTGTAGGCTGTGTGGTGTGACCCCAAGCATGCCAGAGCATTTGTTTAGTATCAGTGTGATAAATATACTATCTCAAATCGATACCTAAATAAATTGTTCCAAAATAAATAATCTATACCCCTTCCTCTCTAGAGCAGGCAAGTGCAGGCTGAGTCATTTCTGTCCCCTCCAGACTGCCATCTTGGGTTACATCACGGAACGGATGACAGCACCCTCTGGTGGTGGTACGGTGTATTAGGTCAGTTGGACTCTGGACCCCATAGCGACCACACTGTTTCCCACCATGTCCCCTCAACATCTTGGATTATTCGAAGAGTGGGATGACAGTGTGCTCTGCTGACAGTACTATGTACCAGGTCCAGACCTCATGGCGACCACAGTGTTCCCTCCATTTTCCCCACGCCATCTTGGATTACATCACAGAACAGACACCACCCTCTGGTGGCAGTACTATGTCAGTCAAGCTCCAAACCCCATGGCGATCACACTGTTTCCTGCCATATCCTCCCACCCCAGACCACCATCTTGGTGATATCACTGTACAGATGACAGCGCCCTTTGGTGGCAGTACTGTGTACTAGGTCGGTAGGACTCTGAACCCCCTGGCAACTGCACTTGATGGATATATTGCCTCTAATTGTTTAAATAAATAGTGCATGTAAAATAAAGACTAATGTCCAGAACAGGTTGAGTCGTCTTCCTGCGATTTCCTAGGAAGATGTGTCAGTCGGATGACTTAGGTTAGTGGTGGTAGTCAAAGTGCACTTTCTTCCCCTTCATTTTCTTATGTTAGTAGAGATAATCTAATTGACCTATCTGCCCACCAAAATTGAAATTTGCCACCAATCCTTAGGAAGAGGTGGTGGTTGGATGACTTACGTTTGTGGAGGTAGCCCAAGTGACGTACCTTCCCGCCATTTTCTTAGGTTAGTAGAGGAGTGTCCTGATGAAATTTGACTTTCCCGCCATTTCCTGGGGGAGGGGAGGGTGGGGTTAAATTAGTGGAAGTAGAGCAAATGACTTATCTTCCCACCAAAATCCACATTTCTGGATGACATCATATGCTGTTGCCAAGTCTACAGGTCGGCATCTATGATGACGTCATCGCCGCCATCTTGGATACATCTGGCAACAATGGAGAGTGGGGTGGCGCTGGACTGGCCATACTACTTGCCATTGATATCTCTCTTGCACTCACCTTTCCGTGCGGTGTGATAAAAAATTCTTTGTCTTGTACTGCCTGTGCATCACAGGAAGGTCTTCAAGGTACCTTTGATAAATTTGTTAAGCCTGTATAGTTGCAAGCAGCTTCTCTCTTCTCTCCAAGAATAATTATACCATTATTTACATTTTCTGTAACAAAACTATTTGGAGGTGAATAAATAGTTCTGAACGTTGCATATTGGCTTAAAAAATTATGAAGATATATGTACAAGCTTTTGTAACCATTTCAGTGTTCTCAGCTTTAAGTAACAATGCTTCCTAAACACTCTAAAAGCAGAGGACATTATTCCAAAAGCGTTTTCGACAAGACTTACTGCGCGAGAAAGTCGGTAATATTCTTTCCTCTGAACTTGGTAACTGCCCAGTATATGGTTTCATTATATTTGTGGTCAATGGAAATGCTTTGACACATGGTGTCAAATTTTCTCTTCCTGGACTAGATTCTGGGGGAGGAATGTTTAATTTATTTTCCATTAACACTTTATGTAACGAAGTGTTCTTAAAAACTCCTCCATCTGATATGCAGCCCTGCCAACTATCATATGCCTATTGAAAGCAGTAATTAGCGTCTGCCATAAGAACGATGCTAGATTATTTTGTAGTTAATATATTTACTTCTAATACTGGCAGGACATATAATTTGCATGTGTTTGCCTTCTATGGCTCCTACAAGTGAGGAAAGTACCACTCTACTTCGAAATTTCTGGTGACATTCTTCAGTATACCTTGGAATCTGGAAGTACAAGATTATTATTACTTTCCCTTGTTTCTCAGAATGACGACACACATAATGCAGAAACAAAAGATGAAGATGCAAGTCAGCCTTCTGAAGAAAATGTGCCTCAAACACCAAGCACGTCTCATGAGGAAACACAGCGAAAGAGAATTACTAACCCCCCCCCCCCCCCCAAAAAAAAAAAAAAAAAAAAAACAGCTCAGGAAATGGAGAGGTGCTCGAGTTGATGAAGCTTACCAGATTTTAAAAACTTCATCGCCAATGAAACGAGAAAATTTCCCCCGACAACGCAAACGTACGTGAAGCATATCATTGGAAATGTGCTCTTCAAAGCAGCATTGGGGGGGGGGGGGGGGGGGGGGGGAGGGGGAGTATGAGAAACGAACTCCCTGCGTCACATCATTACCGGTTGTCATATCGGAAGACAGTGCTGAAATAAGCTGTCCAGAAGCTAACTTCGAAATTATGCACGTTGACAATGATACTGGTGAGGGTGAAGAATTCGTTGAAGTACCAGGTACATCAAAAGAGCTCCATTAATTTTTGTGAAAGTGAAATACTTCGTACCACTTATGTAATTTCGATTAAAACTTGCGTAAAAATGAAAAAAAAAACTATTTAAATAAAGTGAATACTTTATGTTGTGTGCTTACCTTTATGTAATTCTTCAACACTGATGAAGTAGCTTCACATACTTCTGGCACTATGAGGGAAATTAGCAGAATATGATACTCTGAATAAGTACATTAGTGATTTGTACGAATCCCAAGTGGCTAAAAATCGTAATGCGACCGCCGGTCGAATTCTTCGGGAAATACTCTCTTGGCAATCGGTACCTTTCCTTAGAATAATACTGTAGTCAATAACTGAAGTCTTCATTGGATGTTCTCGTAAAATTACTAAATAATGCACCATCATCTGCTGCTAGATATCCTAGTGTACTCCTTCATGGGCCTTCTTTAAATATTTTTCTCTTCCAACATCGTTTCCTTCCTTACCATTGTTAGCTGCATGTGCGGCGAGCAAGTAAGCAGCCTCCGCAATCACTTTATCACCCATTCTCCTACAAGACTGACTCAGTGTGGCACAAATTCTGTTGCTTTAATATAAATTAACCTGCCGCATGCAACATAAGTCGTAATATTTTGCCTTTTGTAGCATACCACAAGACGAAATCACCACATTTCCGTAGCATGGGCGGCCGTTGTGCCCTAGCGGTTCTAGGCGCTTTAGTCCCGAACCGCGCTGCTGCTAAGGTCGCAGGTCCCAATCCTACCTTGGGCACGGGTGTGTGTGCTGTCCTTAGGTTAGTTAGGTTTAACTAGTTCTCAATCTAGGTGACTGATGACCTCAGATGTTAAGTCCCATAGTGCTCAGAGCCATTTGAACCATTTTTACCCGTAGCATGCCACAATGTGGCCCCGGCGTAAACGAGCCTTTACACACTCACAACACAAAGATAAAAACAAAAATTGAGTTCACATGTATATAAAGTTTGTTATTATCTACAGTATTTCTTTGATAAGACCTGTATTTACAACTGTGTAGTTACCATATTAACTACCGGGATTTTTCTAATGTTTTTAAGCAGTAGGATATAAACGAAGTTTATGTAACAAAAACTCGAAGCAATCCGATTATACAGTTTACTGACTTTCTTCTCGGCCCCATCAACGAATATTATCACCAGCCACCACTGCAGAGTGCAGAACGACACTTAATCCCGCGCGCAATGACAAAAGACGAACCTTCATAAGACGGTTCGACAGTGTTGCTAACACGGCACATGACGGAAGAGAAGTTCGTCCGTCAGTCAGTCAGTCAGTCGAAACGATTACATATTTCCTGTTTGTTGGGCGAGCGATTTGTGCTTGTGTAGGGTCCTAAAGGTTTTCCTCCTTGGTGGGTTCTATGTTATACGATGAATAATGAATGAGTGACTTAATAAAATATGTATTCTATTGTTTTTACGTGACCTCCCAACTGTATTGCGTGGCACCAATTATTATTGCTTTTCCAAAGTAAACTGTACGAGACATATATTCTGAATGTTTGTTTATGATACAGATTGCTATGGAGTTATCAGATGTGATTTTCAATAAGCTGACAAGATTTCACTGTTTTTGTGACGCTGCTGTGGCTGTATTAAGTCCATGCATTGGTACTTCTGCGTAAGCGTAACGCATCGTCTGCTTGTGGTTCGGCAGTCATTATTTTGTGTTTGTAGGTGCTTTTAGGATATTGTAACAGAAGTGTCATGCATCAGTTTTACGAGTGTTGTGGAGAAAGTGGACTAACTGGCGAAACATTTGCAAACATCGTGAGCTCCTTCCTCCAACAATGTAAACGACTTCTTACAGTAGATAACCCAAGTCATTCAGTTGTTCTGACGATTGTGTGTGTTTCGGTTTTGACTTGCAGTGTAATCGTGCTCCATAAACGGCATGGTCACGATAACACCTTAAGAATTAGCACATTTCTTTGTCCACAAAATGTTGATAACGGGACCACTAGAAACGTTAAGATTTCTCAGGAAGAATGAAATGTTTGGACTACGTATATCAAAACCTAAAAATGTAAATGGTGCGAAATATTGGTGTACACAGTGCCTTTGGCGAAGGGAGTTACGAAGAACTGTATTATGTTGACAGTGAATAGGCGCAGTATCGTTGCCCGATTTGCTGATCTTCAGTTGGTTGAATACATGGCTGTGGCATGTATACAGTGAATTTATTTGCAGCCAGTTCTGATAATTTGACATTCCAAGTTGATATTCTGGGTTGTAACCGTTGGTACGAAATTTCCCAATAATTCTAATTTGTATAAGTATGTGGGAATTTAGATGTTAATTTGATGTGACTACTGTAATCATCTAAAACAATATCTAAGCTTAGTTATTACATTTGAAATTAAGAAATTAAATTCGATCAATGGAGACTTATCATTGCAATCCATCATAATGTTTCAAAAGTCATTAGCAGGCACTTGTCGAGCTGTTTGCAGCTGTCTCAGGAAATCTACCTCGTTTCAGGGTCTCATTTTGCCCACACAAGTGGCATAAAGGTAAAAGTAATAATTTTACTGTATCATATTTTTTCATGTGTGGGATTAGACAAAGAGATTGCATTATATCATTGTGCTTGTCAGAGTCATTAAACAGCAGTCCTCCCCTCACTCTCAAATGTTTAGTCTCATTAGTGTTTTGAAAATGTTTTATTCAATGAGTCATTATTTCTTGGAAAAAATGCTACAAACGTAAGAAGTTCAGAGCTCTCCTCGCTCTTCCCTGCAACATGTTGTGATGATCATGTGGTCATGGTGTGTGTAGTGGTGTCAATTGTGTTGGAATGTGGCTGTGAGTTGGTGAGGCCAACAAATGCCAGTACTAGTACAAAATAACTCGTTTTGTAACTGACTAACCTTGTGCCAATGCTGAGATCTAGGTTAGTCTTTGACAATATTTGCTCCTCATTTAATATGCTTTCTTAGTAAGGGAGGGGCCAGCAGTAGTGGTGTTGGCTCTGGCCAGAATGTTCATCACGTGGTAGGGGAAGTAAGTGCAGTTCAACAGATGAGGCCATTGCACAAACACATTTCTCATGTAACTGTATGCAAACAGTAGTATTAACAGATTATGTCAGTATGACCAGTAATTCAACAAATGTAGATATTCAAAGTCAGAAGTTTCTAACTAGAGTACTGAAAAAGAAATGTTTCCTTAAACAATCAACCAAAACAGTACAAGTATGACAAGAGACTGCCGTGAAGAAGTCTTGTGAAACGAGAAAGGGGTAAAAATTTGGCTTGAGAGACATCACTTCTTTGTTTGGCACAGGGCTGGAGCACCTCCTTGACCAGAATCTGTGCTGTAACAAGCACGGCTATCCCTGCTGGTTGTTGACATCATTTCTGTAACATAGAAAACGTAAACTAAAGAACAGGGATCACATAACAATTGCATTTCTGTCCTGTAACAACCTGTTTGCTAGCATTACCTGAAAATAAATTTTTTCTTCTCCGTCTTCTGTGTGTTGTGGATGATGTGAAGTAATGGGAAGTATTTTTTGTGTGTTCTTTCCTCCGCTATTCTCTTTGTTGTGTGATTAGAATAGCTAGTGGCTCCTGCAAGCCTCTGATACAGCTTTCAATGAGATTTTTGCTTCCTTGGTGTGTCATCTTACTTTTTTTTCCCCGTTGGTCCTCTGACTGGTTTGATGCCGTCCGCCATGAATTCCTCTCCAGTGCTATCTTTTCTCCTCATAGTAGCACTTGAAACCTACCGTCTCAATTATTTCCTGAATGTATTCCAATCTCTGTTTTCCTCTGCAGTTTTTAACCTGTACAGCTCTCTCTAGTACCATGGAAGTTATTCTGTGATGTTAACAGTTATCTTAACATCCTGTCCGTCATTTTTATCAGTGTTTCCCATATTTTCTTTTTGTCACTGACTCTTCGGAGAACCTCCTCCTTGCTTACCATGTCAGTCCACCCAATTTTCAACATTCTTCTATAGCACCACATCTCAAATACTTCGATTCTCTTCTTTTCCAATTTTCCCACAGTCCGTAATTCACTGCCGTACAATACTGTGCTCCAAATGTACATTC
Organism: Schistocerca gregaria; assembly: GCF_023897955.1. Taxonomy (NCBI): domain Eukaryota; kingdom Metazoa; phylum Arthropoda; class Insecta; order Orthoptera; family Acrididae; genus Schistocerca; species Schistocerca gregaria. The sequence continues at coordinate 661,981,631 of NC_064920.1, forward strand.
TCAGAAATTTCTTTTTCCAACATAAGCTTATGTTTGATAATAGCAGACTTTGCTTGGCCAGGAATGCCCATTTTACGAGCACTAGCCTGCTTTTTGTGTCATCCTTGCTCCATTCGGCATGGGCTATTTTGCTGCCTAGGCAGTGTAAATCCTCAAATTCATCTGCTTCGTGATCACCAATCCTGTTGCTAAGTTTCTCGCTGTTCTCATTTCTGCTACTTCTCGTTACTTTTGTCCTTCTTTGATTTACTCTCAATCCATATTTTGTACTAATTAGGCTGCTCATTCCATTCAGCAGATTTTACAACATTGCATATGATCACATATTTCTCAATATGAAGAACTTTCCATGCATCTATGATGAGCGAAGACTGTAGTGCCATGCTATGTAGTGAAGAGACAGCAGTGAGAATTGTCGAAATGTGAAGGTTGGCAGATGACTGGAGGAACAACTGGATGGACTAGCCAAGCACTGAGGACGCAAATGCATTTTTGTGCAGGTGTTGCCTTATTTTGTGAAAGTTCTAACTAAAAATTGTAGCATGGCTGTATGTAAGTGAAGGCTGTAATGTGCGGAAGAGTATAGAAGTGGCCTTTGTTTGGTAATGAGTGTCAAACAGCCACCACTGCTGCTGCTGCTGATGATGATGATGATGGGAGTGTCCACCAAGCATAAAAAATTCCAGTATTGTGCAGTAATTACCCTTTACCCAAGTTGAAAGAACTGGCGCATTCGAAATTGAGATAAACTGTCTTTGGATTTATCGAGTGATTGTATTAGCAATTGTGGTAGAGTACAGGTGAAACTGCCTCATTGGAACAGTTTGATAAAACTTTTTCAAGACTTTTATTGTTTCTAATGTAACAATATAGGTCATTTACAACCTCTTTCATGTTAAACAAGATTTCTTCATGGCAGTGTCTTGTCATACTTGCATTGTTTTGGTTGATCATTTAAGGAACCATTTCTGTTTTAGTACTATAATGAGAAACTACTGACTTTGAACATGTATATTTGTTGAATTATTGGTCACACTGACATAATCTGCTAATACTACAGTGGAACATCTATGAAATCGTGTGAGGGATAATTACTTTTTAATCCTCCAATATTACACCCTTAAAGTTGCGTATCTCCATAATGTATAAAATTTAATCAGTTCATTTTATTTTTGCAGTAATTTACTAAATTATTTGTATTGTCTTAGAGTATCAAGAATAGCAGCGTGTCAAAAGACCCAGTAATAAATTTCAAATGATATTTCAGATCCATATGGATGCTGACACTGCCAGTGCAGCTTCCTACAGCCTGTTGATATTAAAAAATGAAACTGTAAAAGTCACTATCTAATTTGTTGTGTGGAAACCTGAACCAAACAGTTCAGTAAAGTGTCTGTGTGATACAGTTACCGAAACTTGCTTTTATTCAGAAGCAGAAGTGTAGAAATGATAGTAGGAGCTACCCACACATCTACAGTGTAATATCTGTGATGGTGGCTGGCACGCAAATACATGGATGAATGCCATTCCATCCGTGTACAGTGTTGCAAGTATGTAAGCATTTCAAGTCCACTTCCCATACTAATAAAAACAAATACTAGAGAACATGACAAAATGCACAAGATTTATTTGTAAACTGCAAAATGTGGTTATTACAATAAAAAATAAAAATCAATTGGTTTATAGTGGCGGTGAAAACATTAATTTTTACACTTCAACCAGGAGAAAACATCATAATGCTCTGTGAAACTGAGATAAAAAAATTTGAGGCATTCTGCAAGGTTCTATTTACCTTCAGTAGTTGCCAAATATACAAAATATAAAAAGACATGCTGGGAAAAAAGAGAGAGAGAGAGAGCAAGAGTAAGTTTCTCCATAAACGTGAAAATTACTTTTGAATCTCAAACAGCATCTTTCATGCACTGTATTAGCTATAATTAATATTTTATTTCCAGGATTTGTGCAATTGCATGTGCTTGAACTAAGGTGGTGTGTACACTCTGTTGTACATTACGCGTACCAAAAATAGGGGGGGGGGGGGGACACAGGGAGAGAGAAACAAGTTTAAGAAGTATAAGGGAAAGCACAATGCAGTAAGATGAAATATGGATATGAACACATTTGATGCAGGTTTTTAGGGAAAATCTTGCCATTAATAAATACAGAACTGATAGTCTTATTGTAAACGGAAATTACTGGCAAGTAAGCTAATTTACACCACTTGTGACAAATTTATCATACATCCAAGTGAAAAACTGATTAGCATTTGTAGATGTGTTAGCTATGTACAAAGATCTTGCAAGAATTCCTGTTTTGATTTGGTTAAAGTTTGAAACATGCCGTGATCAACAGTAATCCACTGCTTATAAGTCATGTTTTCTATCGTTTTCTCTTCATATTCAGAAATTAAGACAGCTTTAAAAAAATCTTGCATCAGTGCATGTAGTATTTGGTGGACTGCATGTGATTTTGGACATCCAGTGGTTTTTGCTCCACCTATCATTATTTTCATTTTTGATGAGCTGTACAAGTACAGACAGCCCACTAGTACCAGCTGTAATGCAGTTGGACTTAATTCAGCAAATTTTGGGAATTCAATTTGGACCTGTGGATAGTTTGAAAACTTTGTACACTTCTTAGGTTTCCTAAAATTAACCATTTTTGAACTTGTGTAGGCTTGCCATCATCATCTTTTCCCATATAAATTTAATTCTTTTTTCCAGACATTTGCCTGTTAGTATCAATTCCAGGGAAGGTGTGAAAGCAATGCACTATAATTTTATTATCAGAAAGTTTAACAGGTAACAAAAGTAAGTTCTTACCTCTTTTACCTACCTTTCTACATAATCACCAACATATCAACACATTTCTCTCATTGTGATACCAGTTTCAGTACGCCCTGTTCATAGAAGTCCATTTGATTGGAGTATAGCCATCTGTGGACTGCTGATTTCAGTTCTGCATATGTCGCAAAGCATTGGCTGCCCGAGAATTTCTACACGGGACCAAGCAGACAAAAGTCCGACAGTGCAAGGTGCAGACTGTATGGTGGGTGTTGGAGCACCTCCCACCCAAATTTAGTGGTTTTCTCATGAACAGGAGCAGCAATATGGGGGTGGGCATTGACATGGGGAAGTTTGACGGCTGGCAGCATTAATGTTGTGGCATGTGCCACTAAGGACATGATGCAACTTAACCCAAGTTTTAATGGAGGCTGCAGCATTCACAGTGGTTCTGTGTTCAGCAGAATCCTCCAGTAACACAACATGCATAACTTAGAACACTGTCAATAGCCTTTCCTAGTAGATTCAGTCACTTTGAATTATTTTCATACTGGGAAACCGGCATGTTTCCACTCCGTAGAGGCCTGCTTGGTTTCAAACGTTTAGTGGTGTGCCCATCACTCATCACCATCATCATCAGAAAGTCATGTGCTTCTGTGGTGTAAGTGATCCAAGCTTGTCAACATTTGCTGGTCCTTGTGGTTGTCTATCATGGTTGCCTATCAGGTTCTTAGGCTCCCAGCGAGCACTAACTTCATGAAATTTCAGTGTTTTGTGAACAGCATCAGACACCACACCATTGGAATGTTGAACTGCTGTGATAAAGTTAGCAGTTGCACATGCCCATAATTCAAGATTGTTTCCTCAATGCCTCTTATATCTTACAGGGTTGCAGCTGTTATTGGCTGCCTGGAGTGTGGTGAATAACTAAGATTCACATGGCCCTCTTGGAAGAATGCTCACTGCCTCGAGACATTGCTATGGTCCATACATACCACATGTCCCTATGTATTTCACTCGGTTTACGCCCTTTGGCCCACAAATATCAAACTACACTTCACTTCTCTTTACAAGTTGACAACAGTAACATGCATGCCGTTTTTGTTTCTTACTCCAGTCTTCTCTTGCTAGAGTTGCACATGAAAATAAAATAACCTCTGTAGCGCAAACTTCAGACTATATCATCGTGAAATTTCAACATTCCAGGTGCAATATCAGGGTAGAAAAAAATTATTGTGTGTTTGCAGACAGGGACTGTCCAGGTTTAGAATACTCCTTTTTATTCCAGTAATTTTTTTGTTTTTATTGCCATGCATTGCTTATTCCAAACTCTTTCTGTATGAGCACATTGCCAACTTTCGGGTAGTGAAGTTTTTCCTTTCTTACTAGAAATTTGAAATTTCCATTTAAATTGTCTAATAAATTCTGCTTGTGGATAATCACAGCCACGTATTTTGTGATTTTCACTCATTTCTTCCTGAATGAAAGTTTCACTTAATTTGCATATAATTTTTTTGGCTTTATCTTTGCAATGTTCCTTTGAGCTGTTAAATTTTCGCTTTATTGCAGAGGACTCTCCTGATGAAGTCAGGGAGGTGTTTAACAAATGCAGGTTCAAACGTGTGTCCAGTCATCCTGACTTAAGTCTTCTGTGATTTCTCTAAATCTCTTCATGCAAATGTCGTGACGGTTCCTTTGAAAGGGCATAGCCGATTTCCTTCCCAATCCTTCCCTAGTCCGATCTTGTGCTCTGTCTCTAATGGCCTCAGTACTGACAGGATGTTAAAGACTAACCTCTCCTCCTCCTAACAAATGTAACATTCCTAAAAAGAGGGTTATCAGACATGCTAAAACTCGGTTGTATTTTTACATAAGATTGTTTTATTTTCTGTTATCAACACTACAGGTTTTCATTCTTCGGATAATTTCAGTCTGCATGAAGTGCAGATTTTCATTCTTTCTTCAGTATCCAAGTTCGGATGAATTATCTGAGAAGTTATGTACCTAAGACAGTTAGTCACCCAGTGTGTTTCCTTTTAATGCATTACAACAAAATTTCACTACTTTTTCTCCATATTTTGTGTTCTTAAGAAATAAATGGAAGATAAACCATAAGAATTAAAAAATTGAAACTCATAAGAGGAGTGAAAGTGTAAAATTTGATTAGCTTTGTAGCACTGGCAAATATTGTTGACACTGCTATGGAAAGTAGTAGCACTGCCACAGTGGACACAAAATGGCCCCAGGCACAAAGGAAGCCATTCCAACAGCCACCAGCCTGACATTCACTGCCTCAAGGCTAGGCACACAACTGCAGTAGTGGCAAACCAGATAAACTATGAGCTGGCCTCCGCAAGAGCAACCCTGTACTACAGCTGTGGCCTGCTGTCATGTCTTGAGTGCATGATGGAAAATGGCACCTTGGTACAAGTGGGTTACCGTTGAGTATAAATGACCTCCCACTTTTGCAGGATCAGTCCGGGAGTAACCAACCAGGATGGGAGGACTATGTGAGCATCATTTCGCAATAGAACAGCATACAGCCTCCAAGAATACCAGCCACCACCAGACCATCTCAGAGTGCTAAGTCCGCCTTCCTGCACTTGACACTGGTGGGCCTTCTCTGGCCCCACACAGCTGCTAACCACCCCCCCCCCCCCCCCCCTGCGGGCTCGGGGGTAAGAATAGGCCTGCGGTATTCCTGCCTGTCTTAAGAGGCGACTAAAAGGAGTCCCTCCCCCTCAAGGGGGTAGTTAGCACCTGCGTCTGGAGACGGACGGATTCACAACCTATATTTGCGTTCATTTTGGTTTTTCACTTCTTCTGGTTTCTTCCTTCCTTTGGTCGGTTCCTTTTTATGTTCTTCTCCATCTCACTGTCTTACTTACTCTTCTCCTTGCCTTCTTCTCCTTCTCTGGTCTCCGCTTCGGCGTTTGAGACAGTCTGTCCTTTCTTTCCCTCTCTTTCTTTTTCCTCTTCTTCCTTCCTCCCTGTGCGTGCCTGAAGCCCGACCCACGCGTTCGCACACGTAGCCGGTGACGGGGTAACGCGTAATTCCCCGCCCTGGGTAGACAAGTAAGGCACGCACGTACCCTCTGGTAAAGGCCAGGCCCAGGGAGGGGTGATTGCCTGAGCTGACACCTTCCGACCATACCGATTGGTCCCTCCGTCCGTTTCTCGGGAGGTGTGACCTGAGGTGTGAACAATCACCTAAGGCGGGAGTGCCCTCTGAGAGGGTCCCCACAAGGAAGGAGCGCGCCATCGGAGACGCTGGCAATCATGGGGGATTCCTCCGCAATGGATTTCTCTTCTTCTTCTCTCTCAACTTCTGCCCACAAACGGAAACTTGACCAGCCACCAGTGACAAAAGTACTACCGCCTGCCCCACAGTTCCTTGTAGTTTCTCGATCTGAGGACGGAAAGGATTTTTCCTCTGCAACCCATTCGTTATCCAAAAGGGTGTAGATGGCATAGCCAGATCTGTCAAGTCTTGTACCAGGTTGCATAATGGTACCTTGTTACTAGAAACTGAGAGCGCCTTTCAGGCACAAAAACTGCTTCGGGCCACACTCCTGTACTCGTTCCCTGTCCGGGTGGAGGCTCACCGCACTTTCAATTCGTCTCGTGGTGTGGTATGTACTAGATCACTCGACGGATTGACTGACGAGGAGATTCAGTCTTTCCTCGCTGAGCAGGGCGTGACGGCTGTCCATAGGGTCATGAAAAAGGTCAACAACGACCTTGTACCGACCCAGACAATTTTCTTGACCTTTGATAGTGTTCAGCTGCCGTCGCGCATCAAAGCGGGCTACGAGGTTATTTCTGTTCACCCCTATGTCCCGACACCTACGCGCTGCTACCAGTGTCAGCGTTTTAATCACACTCGCCAGTCTTGTTCCAATGCGGCTAAATGTGTGACTTGTGGCAGGGATGCCCATGAGGGTGACTGTCAACCTCCGTCTCCTCATTGTGTGAACTGTCACGGTGACCATGCAGTGTCCTCCTGCGACTGTCCCATCTACAAGGAAGAACGCTTTATCCAAGAAATTAGCGTCAAAAAGAAAGTCTCCACCTCGGCTGCTCGCAAGCTATTCACTAGTAGGAAGCCCACGTTGCTCCCAGCGGGGAAGTACAGTACTGTCCTCTCCTCTCCGCGGACTACCAGGGAGGTGGCGACGCAGAAATGCGATCTGACCTTCAGCAATACGGTCGTCCGTTCGGCCAGTGCTAAGATCGCCCGGTCAACGTCTCCTCTTCCTCCCGTTGACCCTCCGACACAAGCACCTTTATCAGCTTCTGCCAGGACGAAGACCCAGAAGTCAGAAGCACGGACTTCAAGAAGGAACCATCTTGTGCAGACCTTCTACGTACCTCAAATCCTCAGCCATCGACTAATCCTTCCACAAAACGACCTTCCAAGAAGGCTCATAGGAAGCACAGTTCTCCTTCCCCGCCACGGCGCATTTCTCCTCCTGCACCACCCAGCGTTTGCCGCTCCAGGCTGTCATCCGTTTCGCCTGGCCGCATCGCTGGTAGCCGAATATCTGGCCGTTCACCAGCTGAGGAAGCTCCCCCTCCCGGCCATCTTCACAAGATGGCCGATGAACCTATAGAACAAATGGACGATGACTGTCCGTCTCCTGCTAGCGGCGGCAGTGCTCGCTCGAAGCCGGGCCCTCAGCGTCCTTCGAGATGACCCCTTCTTGCATCTTCTTCTTCTCACGATGGCACTTATTCACTGGAATATTCGCAGCATTCGCTCCAACCGAGAGGACTTGAAATTGCTGCTCCGCTTGCACCGTCCGCTTTTCATAGCCCTCCAGGAAACGAAGCTATGCCCATGCGATCAAATTGCCTTGGAACACTACACCTCTGTGCGTTTTGACCTACCCCCTGTGGCAGGTATTCCGGCTCATGGAGGGGTTATGTTGCTGGTCCGGGATGATATCTACTATGATTCCATCACATTGCACACCGGCCTGCAGGCAGTTGCCGTCCGTATTACTCTCCCCACTTTTACATTTTCCATCTGTACCGTTTTCACTCCATCGTTGTCTGCCGTTACCAGGGCAGACATGCTGCAAATTATTGCTCAGCTCCCTGCCCCATTTTTGTTAACTGGAGACTTCAATGCTCACCATCCTCTTTGGGGCTCTCCAGCATCATGTCCGAGGGGCTCCCTGTTAGCAGACGTTTTCAACCAGCTCAATCTTGTCTGCCTCAATACTGGCGCCCCTACTTTCCTTTCAGACACCTCTCACACCTATTCCCATTTAGACCTATCTGTATGTACTACCCAACTTGCACGCCGGTTTGAGTGGTATGCGCTTTCTGATACATATTCGAGCGACCACTTCCCGTGTGTTATCCATCTCCTGCATCATACCCCCTCTCCGTGCTCAACTAGTTGGAACATCTCCAAAGCAGATTGGGGGCTCTTCTCTTCCAGGGCGACCTTTCAGGATCAAACCTTCACAAGCTGCAATAGTCAGGCCGCACACCTCACGGAAGTCATTCTCACTGCTGCTGAATATTCCATCCCTCACACTACTTCTTCTCCACGCTGCGTACCGGTCCCCTGGTGGACCGCAGCATGTAGAGACGCCTTACGTGCTCGTCGACGTGCTTCCCGCACCTTTAAAAGCCACCCTACAGTGGCGAATTGTATCAATTATAAACAATTATGTGCGCAGTGTCGTCGTATTTTTAAAGAAAGCTAGAAAGCCAGCTGGGCTGCTTTCACAAGCACGTTCAACAGTTCTACCACTGCTTCCGTTGTCTGGGGTAGCCTGTGCCGGCTATCTGGCACTAAGATCCACTCACCAGTTTCTGGCTTGACAGTCGCATATGACATCCTTGTGGCCTCTGAGGATGTCTCCAATGCCTTCGGCCGCTTTTTCGCAGAGGTTTCGAGCTCCACTCATTACCCCCTGCCTTCCTCCCCCGAAAACAAGCAGAGGAGGCTCGGCCACCTAACTTCCACTCCTCGAATCGTGAAAGTTACAATGCCCCATTCACCATGCGAGAACTCGAAAATGCACTTGCCTGGTCACGGTCCTCCGCTCCAGGGCCTGATTCTATACATATTCCGATGCTGAAGTACCTTTCTCTTGTGGGTAAAGGTTTCCTTCTCCGTACTTATAATCGCATCTGGATTGAGGGACATGTTCCCGCATGCTGGCGTGAGTCTATTGTTGTACCGATTCCTAAGCCGGGGAAGGACAAGCACTTGCCTTCCAGTTATCGACCCATCTCGCTTACCAGCTGTGTCTGTAGGGTGATGGAGTGAATGGTTAACTCTCGTTTCGTTTCGCTGCTCGAATCTCGACGCCTACTTACTAATGTACAATGTGGATTTTGTAGGCGTCGCCCTGCTGTTGACCATCTAGTTACCTTGTCGACCTTCATTATGAATAACTTCTTGCGGAAGCGCCTGACCGCGGCTGTGTTCTTTGATTTGGAGAAGGCTTACGACACCTGTTGGAGGGCGGGCATTCTCTGCACCGTGCATACATGGGGCTTTCGCGGTCGCCACCCTCTTTTTATTCGTTCCTTTTTATGGATCGACAGTTCAGGGTAAGTGTGGGTTCTGTCCTGTCAGACACCTTTCGCCAGGAGAATGGGGTGCCACAGGGCTCCGTTTTGAGTGTCGCTCTCTTCGCTATAGCGATCAATCCAATAATGGATTGCCTCTCAGATGATGTATCAGGCTCCCTTTTCGTGGACGATTTTACCATCTATTGCAGCGCGCAGCGTACATGTTTCCTGGAGCGCTGTCTTCAGCGTTCTCTTGACCATCTTTACTCCTGGAGTGTCGCCAATGGCTTCTGTTTTTCTGCCGAGAAAACGGTCTGTATTAACTTCTGGCGCTACAAAGAGTTTCTCCCACGGTCCTTACGACTCGGCCCCCTTGCTCTCCCATTCGTGGAGACAACAAAATTTTTAGGCCTTACATTTGACAGGAAACTTAATTGCTCTCCACATGTGTCATATTTGGCTGCCCGTTGTACCCATTCTCTAAATGTCCTCCGTGTTCTCAGTGGCATGTCGTGGGGAGCGGATCGAACCGTCCTACTTCGCCTATATTGGTCGATCGTCCGCTCCAAGCTGGATTATGGGTGCTTTGTATACTCCTCTGCACGGCCGTCCATCTTACGCCGCCTCAACTCCATACAACATCGGGGTTTACGGCTTGCGATCGGAGCGTTTTATACTAGTCCCGTTGAGAGTCTTCATGCTGAAGCCGGTGAACTGCCACTCACCTACCGGTGCGATATACTGCTTTGTCGTTTCGCCTGTCGGCTACTGTCAATGCCCGACCACCCATCGTATCGTTCCTTTTTTGACGACTCTCTCGACCGTCAATACGGGTTGTATGTCTCTGCCCTGCTACCCCCTGGAGTTCGCTTTCGTCGCCTCCTTTAACACCTTGATTTTTCACTCCCTGCAACCTTGAGACTGGGCGAGAGCCACACGCCACCTTGGCTCCAGGCTCAGGCTCAGGTTCACGTTCACCTTGACCTCCGCCCGCTCCCAAAGGAGGTTACCCCCGGTTCAGTATACCACTCCCATTTTGTTGAACTTCGTTCGAAGTTCATTAATATGACCTTCATTTATACAGATGGCTCTTAGACCAATGACGGGGGTCGGGTGTTCTTTTATTGTCGGGGCACAGAGTTTCAAATACTGGCTACATGGCCATTGTTCGGTCTTCACAGCTGAGCTCTTTGCCCTCCACCAGGCTGTTCTTTACGTCTGCCGCCACTGACATTCTGCTTATGTCATCTGCTCCGATTGTCTGAGCGCCATCCAGAGCCTCAGTGATCCGTATCCGGTTCACCCTTTCGTGCACCAGATCCAACGCTCTCTTCAGCAGCTGGTGGACGATGGGTCTCCAGTTAGCTTTATGTGGGTTCCTGGCCATGTCGGTATCCCTGGGCACGAAGGTGCAGATGCCGCGGCCAAGGCTGCGGTCCTCCAGCCTCGGATGGCTTCTTGTTGTGCCCCTTCATCAGATTGTAGCACGGTCATTTGTCGGCGCATTTTATCGCTGTGGCATGCCGATTGGGCTGCACTTAGGGACAACAAGCTTCGGGCCTTGAAACCTCTTCCCGCAGCTTGGACGTCCTCCTCACGTCCTTATCGGCGGGAGGAGGTCGTTTTGGCACAGCTACGAATTGGACACTGCCAGTTCAGCCATCGCCATCTGCTGACGGCAGTGCCGGCACCGTTCTGTCCATGTGGGCGATTGCTGACGGTCCGCCACATTTTAATGTCCTGTCCGGATTTTACTACGCTGCGTCTTGATCTTGGCCTGCCATGTACTCTAGTTGCTGTTTTAACCTTGTGCCTCGCGGTACATTCCAAAATTAGTCAGGGCGCTAATGACCATTGTAGTTGTGCGCCCTAAAACCTGCCCCCCCCCCCCCCCCCCCAAAAAAAAAAAAAAAAAAGCTCTTTGCACTGGATGGCAGCAACTCAGCCCACGGGTGCTGCATCTGCACACTACACACCATCCATTAGGGTGCCTAGGTGCCACATGCAGCCACCCACTGGGGTGAGATCCTGCGCCGGAGGCTGGCATCCACTACAAGAGTTCATGTCTCCTTCTGTCCAAGCTGGTGACTCCTCATACAGACAGCTGTGAAATGGGAAGTAGATCGCACAAGCTGTGTATGCTGTTCCTAGAATTAGCAGTTTTGGGTGCATTGATGCGGCCAAGGGGAAGGCGACAACAGCACAACGGACCATCCTAGCCACACTTGAAAGGAGTGTGCTCATGTGCTCATCAAGCTGTGACACTACAATTGTAATCCCAAGAGTTACGATAAAATGTTTTAATCTTTGAATTTGTTTATTTGAGATGACTATGGCTCGCTGCCTCATCACATCCACCGCCACTACCCAGTTCTGCACTAAAGCAAGCCTTGCACCCCCGGTCCTCTTCAACTTAAATTATATTAGCACATTAATTATGAAGAGTAATAAAAAAACACTTTTTTAAAATACTATTTTACCAACCTAATAATTCAGTACAATGATGTTTAGTGCTGGAGTCCTCGGACTGTTTTGAAACTTGGAAAATTTTGTGTAAAATGACACTACTGCTATTATTTCAGAAATGTTACTGCAGGCATGCTTGACACGCGCATAACATGCGTTGCATGCAGCAACCTGCTCTTCCTTCTTCCATTGCTTCAAACAGTTGATATATATTGAAGTGAATGTTTTTGTTTTATTGTTGTATGTTGGTAGTATCTATTTACTATTGTGGCATAAAAATAAAAAACTAAATTAAAAGTTATATGAAATAAAATACATGTAGCCTGATTTAAACTAGTTGGCACTTGATAGGTAGTGGGCTGCAAGGCTCCTTCCACCAGCAAGCCAGTGGGAGCGTAGCAGTGTCGGCTCCCACTGTGTTGCCACTTCTGCTGAGATTTGCTGCCTGAAGAACTGTGCCAGCAAGTCATTGTCATGAGAAATCTGATGCCTTGGTGTATGATGAAAGTAGTCAAAAGAGGGACAGACTGAGGCCGCACACACCTAGAAAACTTTCAAAAAGTGTCAGACATGACGTGTTTATACAGTCAGTTTTGTGAATTTGTCTGTTCCATGAGGGATATTTTGAGAGACAGAGGGAAGGATGTAGGAGTGCCTCTACTTCTTGGCTGGTTGGCTGAAGTCGTGAAGCAAATTGCAGCTGCTCTACAAATTGGTGAATGACCAATGATAAGAATCTTGTAGGAGAAATTCATGAAAGAAGAATCAGACGAGTCATCTAAATTGGAGACACCTAGGAAGAAGAGGCACCTCGAAAAAGGGGTCACAAATCTTGACTCTTTGCAGCAAAGTGTGATTCGTTATCAGATATTTGCATGTGATTCAAGGAAGTAGTTTTCAACCCTCAAAAAGCTACATATTGCTGTTGTTGCAGTGGACCTGTTTCAGGATAGTAAATCGTCCTTTGTTATAAATCATGAAAACGTTAGGATTTCACTATAAATCAATTTCTGGCCGCCAGTTACTACTGGAATGCCAAGACGTTGCAGCCTTCCAATGCTGTTTGTTTATAGAATTAGTAGGGACAAGTTTTGACGATATTGTGTGGCTTGCTGAAAGATGCGTGAATGTGAGAGACAGTTTAATGAAAGGCTGGTCAGACGATACCATCAGCAGTAGTATGGCAGCTCCAATTGGCAGAGGAAAACAAATATTTATACCTCGTGCCAAATATTCAGAAGGTTTCATTTGTCTGCTGTTATTCACTTCAAGCAAGACCTCCAATTACCTTGAGGAGGAGATGAAGCGCAATGCTTTTGTAAAATGGTTTGAAGACACTGTACTTCAAAACTTAATGAAAACCTCCAACTCTGTAACTGTCATGCATAACACTCTATATCATTCACTTATACAAGACAAGGCACCCACCATGCCAATGAAGAAAAATGACACTGTTTGCTGGCTGCAGAAATGTAAGATACAGTTTCACAGTAACTTGACAAGAGCAGAATTAGTAGAACCTGTCCCAACATAAGCCAAAGGACTCGGTTTACATTGTGAGTGAAACAGCAAAACAAATATGGGCTTAACAAGTTCAGATATCCTCCCAATCATTGCCACTCCAATGTCATATTACTGATTTGGGCTCATGTTAAACGTCGTATTGCCACGGGGGAGGGGGGGGGGGGGGGGGGGGAGGGGCTGAGGAAATGTTGACCAAAGTGCAATGGCTTGTGAACTAGGCAGTTGAAAGTGACAACAGAAGATTGGTAAAAGGTGGTGGATCATGTCAAGGGACTGAGACAGGAAGCACAGAACAGTGAAATGTGTTACAACAGTGTACTGAAGATTTTATAATACTTATCACTATGAGCAGCGATGCTGATAGTTCCACTGACTCTGACTCTGTTTTATGCGGTGTCTTCGTATTGGCTGATTATTTTGCAGTGTACAGTGTACTTTAATGAATATCTTGCTTCCATTAAATCTTGTGTTTGTGACTTTCGTTCGATCACTTTCTCTTCCTTGTTGTGAGACTAAGGAATACTGTTCAGCCAACACCTATAATCTCCTTATGCTAAGTTAAACAGCATCTTAAATATATTTCGTTTTGTGTAGATGCCAAGATGTTATTTCATGTGTGTTATAGTTTTTGAGATATGCAATGATAAGAAGAAAACTTTTACAAATGCAAAAATTTCTCCTGTTTCAATAACCAATGCAAAAACCTAATTAAAATTAAGAAAAGATTTTTTACTTGCTTAGTGATACGACTGATACTATATGTAAATTCCAGAATTATTACAGTATTTTTGTAGCAGGTAGGGATTTTAAACCTCATAAGTGTTAAGAGTTAAACACCAACACAATTGTGTGAAACCCTGGTATTCAGAAGTATACACACATAGGAACACACTGCAGTACAAAAATTTAAAAAGATTTGTTGCTGAGTGAGATGTTCTAATAATAAATACAAAAAGGTATTGCTGTGAGAGACAAAGTTTAAAAAAGAAAAAAGTAACACTTTCCCTAATTAAAATTAAGAACAGATTTTTGAGATGCTGAAAGAAACTATAGAGGTCTACATTGTATTTGAATTTGAGATATTTTATTTGATTTTTGTGGAAGACATAAGCTGTAATGTGATTTTCTATCACCAAGGAGAGCGATGCGGTATGGTGGCTGCCTGCAGGCTGAGCTTGATGTGACAGTGCCGCAGATTTATAGCTTGAAGGTCAAGTGACAACTAGTTTAAATCAGACTATAATTTCCCTTTCCTTATTTATGTTAATTGTTATGAAGTGCAGTGGAATAATAGGCTTTGAATAGTTGAACCAAATTTTGAAGTCTTCCCCCCAGGTAATGTAAGAGTTAGGTAAAGGAGGTCAGTATGCAGTAGCTGAGCAGAATGGCAGCAGGGAAGGACTGTTAATGTTGCATGTAATATGGTCACAAGACAGAGTTAATTGGTACACAGTGTATCAGCTGGGTGTCCAAAGCACCAGTGGAGCAAAACGTCATAGGGAGAGAATGATACTGTTTTTGTATTGATGGTGCAGAGTGGAGTTAGAAGGTAAAGTCAAATTCAAGAATAACTGATCAGTACACTGGCTCTGCAAAATAAGCCCATATCTGGTCCTGAAACATGGAGTTGGAACACCTTTCAACTGCAACCAGGGTAACCAGAGAAGCTGACCATACAACAAAAGCGGGCCAGGTGATGTCATTGCTGCCTCTCAGTAGCAATGCACTTGGGCCACCCGTATGTAAGTATTACTCCTGTTCTGGTGGAGAGAGTACTTAGTTTGCAGCTGTCCATCCTGGAGGTCAGACTTCTGACGGTCTATCTCCTGATTGCCTAACCAACTACAGTCTGATGGAAGAGCAAGTTGTCTTTTGGGGGGGGGGGGGGGGGGGGGGACATAGCCATCATGACCACACACTGCCACCATCTTGACTCAAGAATAATGGGTAACTGTGAGGTCTATCATCCAACAGGCCTTCTGATTGTCTAACCAGTGTGTCCAGAGAATGGGGACATGCCACTGCTGCCACCCATCTCTGTTTCTGAGGCAGTTTTCGATGCCACTGGCCTCTCTAATGTTGGGAGCCTGCAGTGAAACTCAGCATTACACAAATACTGTGCAGAGTGCCTTCTGGGGCACTGTATATAGTGTGATCAAGCACACTCTGGTTACCCATTTCCCTGAGCTGCTAGCAACGGTGGAGAGCACAGATGACAATATCAGTACGGTGTGGCCAGTGACCTAGTGACTTCAATGGGTGCTGATTATGCTGCTCTTTCTGCTGAAACTGTACCAAGGTGATCCTGTGCCCCCCCCCCCCCCCCCCCAATACCCCTGCCAACTTTCTTTCTGCAATTTTTTATACACAGATTTAGGAAATTTTGTTATTTGTAAGGTAGGTGTAATTAACATGAAAACTTCTACATAAAAAAGCTATATAGATGAAAGGATGCAGACATCCATACTGTAGGGTGTAACCACAACAAAGGAATATGTGTGAAGAGGGCTGGTTAATCTGTGGCTCCTGAAGAGTAACGCCTTTTGTCATTGCAGAGGTAACAGCGTGCGTGATTGACTCGTGGCCTTGTGACATTAACCAACGTGACCTTAATGTGCTGGTACTGTGAGTGACTGAAAGCAAGGGGAAACAATAGCAGTGACTTTTCTCCCCAAGGGCTGGCTGCTCTAGTGCGAAGTTAAATGATGACGGCATCCTGTTGGGTAAAATACACCGAAGGTACAATACTCCCCTCTTCAGATCTATTATATAAATACTCAGGATGTGGTCATCATCAGGGGAAAACATAACTGGCATTCTACAGCACGGAGCATGGAATGTTAGGTCTATCAACCCTGTAAGTACATTAGAGAATTTAAATAGGGAAATGGATAGGTTGAAGTTGAATATGGTGGTGATTAATGAGGTGCAGCATCAGGAAGAACTGGAGTTTTGGTCGTGTCAGTACAAGGTCATCAACACAAAATCAGATAGGGGTCAAAGGAGTAGATCCACTAATGATGATAAAACAAGAATGTGGGAAGCTACTGTGAGCAGCATAATGAACACATAATTTTAGCCAAAATGAACATAAACCCAACAGCTGCCCTAGCACTGAGATTTTAGGGCAAGCAGCCCCAAGGACAAAAATAGAGTCTGATGGATTGCATTATGCGATAAATGAAATTATTCATATAGTTAAAGGAGCTGAAAATTTATTATGAGCAACTAGAATTCAGTAGCAGGAACAGGAAGATAAATAAAAATGGTTCAGGTATCGTGCAGGAAGATTGTATACTGGGAGCTTTCAGATTGATCATACACTGGCGGATGGATATTGCAGCACCAAAAAATAATTAATATAGAGTAGTGAAATTTCGGGAATACATTGTCTAGGTAACATATTTAAGTGACTAACAACTTAAGTTCACAGATTAATGTAAGTACGACATAAACCATTGCAGATGTTAAATGGTAGTACGTTAATAACTGGTGTAACTGCCAGATTGATGAATGCAAACATGCAAATGGCATGCATCATGTTTTACGGTGCTGGATGTTAGTTTGTGGGGTAGAGTTCCATTCCTGTTCCACTTGGTCAGCCAATACAGGGACAATAATATTGGTCACGGATGATGCTGAAGTGTCGTCTGATGGTTTCCCGTATGTACTCTATAGGAGACAGGTCTGGTGATCGAGCAGGTCAAGGCAACATGTGGTCACTTTGTAGCGTTACCCTATTGGGGGGAGGGGGGACCCTGGAATGCTGTTCTTGAATGGTAGCACAACAGGTTGAATCACCAGATTGACGTAAAATTTGCATTAGAGTGCACGGGATAACCATGAGAGTGAAAGTGCTGTCATACGAAATCGCACCACAGATCAGATCTCCAGATGTAGGTTCAATGTGTCTGGGACAGTCAGTTTGGTTGCAGGCCCTTGAGTGGTGTCCTGCTAACAAATGCTTGGCCATCACAGGCAGTGAGGCAGAACCAGCTTTCATCAGAAAACACCCTCCCAGGGGGTTCGCCACCCTTTGGTGGGTTCATGCTTGGCTACACAGGGCCAGAACCTTTGCAGCATTTTTTTCCTTTGCATGCTGCATGTCTGTCCTCTTGCTATTCTTTTTCCCCTCCCTTGGGATGTTATTGGGAATGTTTTGCATTGTCTGCCACTGTCTCACAGAACAGTCTCACTTTCTTTTTTTGCTTTCTTTTCCTTTCTTTGTCTCTCTTCTCCCTTCATTCCTCCTCTTGGGTGTTTGAGGTTCCTCTTTTTCTTCTTCCTCCCTGTGCGCTCCTAAGGGCCAGTCAGCGTGTCTAACACATAACAGGTGACTGGGTAACACATAATTCCCCGCCTGGGTTGACAGGTAGGTTCGCACGTACCCCCTGGTACAGTCCAGCCTCAGGGAGGTGTGACTGCCTGATCTGCAAACCTTCCCAAATTGCCGAGTGGTCTAAGATGCTGGCAATCATGGGGGATTTCCTCACAATGAGTCAATTGTTTTCACAGTCAGAGTGTACAAAATGTAAACTAATGATTCAAGTCCCTTCCCACTGCACCACAGTTCCTCATGGTCTCACGTACTGAAGACAGTCAGTCCTTCAACATGGTAAATCTGTTCATTATTCAGAAAAGTGTTGATGCAATTTCCGGCCCTGTGAAATCCTGTGCTCTCGTTGATGGAATGGCACTTTGCTTTTTGGGACTACTTCTGATTCTCAAGCACAACAGCTGCTTGCTGCCTCACTTCTCTGCAGCTACCCTGTTACGTCTCTGATCAGGGTGTCATTGCCGTCCATCATATAATGAAAAAGTAGATTCCTCCTTAGTGCCCACCTGCACTCTTTTCCTCATCTTTGATGGAGCATTGCTGCCATCCAGGATCAAAGCAGGCTATGAAATTATCACGGTGCGGCCGTACATTCCGAACGTGATGTGCTGCTTCCATGGTCATCGTTTCAACCACACCTGAACATCTTGTCAACACCCAGCCAAATGTGTAACCTCTAGTGGGGATGCACACGAGGGTGATTGTCCACCTCCTCCTCCCTGCTGTATCAACTGCAATGGTGGCCATGCTGCCTCCTCTTGAGATTGTCCTGTGTATCTTGATGAGCAGGCTGTCCAAGATATCCGGGTAAAGGAAAAAGCACCTTACCGAGTCGCTCACAAGTTACTGGCTAGTCTGGCACCTATAGTTCTGTTCTTATTACCTCTCGCTCCGTGAAGGACATGGCCACGTGGACATGCAATCTCAATTTCAGCTCTGAGGTTGTGAAATCACCCGGTGTCAAGGTAGCATCGCCATCCCCCCGTCCAGATGTGCAACCACCCATCAAACTCTCGCCTCAAGGGACGAAGCCACCAGCTACACAACTGGTAGGCTGGAAAGGACAGAAGGAGTTCTCCTGTGTAGACTTCCTCCGTCCCTGCAGCCAAATAACACACGAGTCTTCCTCTAACCGGAAAGGCTTGAAGAAGTCCACCAAAGGCAAACAGTGTTCCCCTTCACCTACTCATAGATCCTCTTCTACGGTGTCACCACGGGGTACCTTAGCCCAGGTGGCCTCTGTATTGCCGGTGCCGACCACAGACCGTTTTTCTGCATTGGACTCCACAGACCGACCACACAGGCAAGCTGATGCTTCTGTGGCCCCATGGAGCAGGATCCTCCTGCATCTGTGCCCTGTAGTAGCATCTCTACAGCGGCTGTCACTTGGCGGCCACCGAGTTGACACCCCAACATCTTCTCCTCCTCATTATTGTCCTCCAATGGAACATTCGCGGCCTTCTGTTCCACAAAGAGGATTTACAGTTGCTTTTAGCATCACAACATCCCCTTGTACTCTGCCTTCAGAAAATGAAATTGCACCCTCACAACTGCTTTGAGCTTTCACATTACTTACGGATTCGTTTTGACCTTCCCCCTGAGGTCAGCATTCCATCTCGTGGGGGCATCAAGCTGCTCATAAGGGATGACATGCATAGTCAACCCATCTCCCTGACTACCCATCTTCAAGTTGTTGCAGTTCGCCTTTTCCTTCCCCACCTGATTTGTTCCCTCTGTACCATTTATGTCCCTCTGTCATTTGATGTCACCAGGATAGATTTCCTTCAGCTTATTGGGCAGCTACCTACCCCATTTTTGTTATTTGGTGACTTTAATGCACATCATTCCCTTTGGAGTTCTCTCAGGACCTGTCAGATAGGTGCCTTCTTGGCTGACCACCTTAAACAACTTAACCTCTTCTGCCTTAACACTGAAGCATCCACTTTCCTTTCTGACTCCTTGCACACATATTCCCATTTGGACCTATCCTTGTGCAGTGCCTATCTTGTCCATCATCTTGAGTGATCCGTTCTTTCTGACACCTACTCGAACGGCCATTTCCCATGTGCTCTCAGTTTGCTGACTTCTACCCCATCCATGTGCATGCCCAAATGGCAGCTTACTAACACTGACTGGCAGCTGTACTCCACCTTGGAGACCTTTGAAGAACAAGATTTCCGCAGTTGTGATGGCCAGGTGGAATATCTCACCAACATTATAATTACTGCTGCAGAACATTCCATTCTTTGCACTGCCCACTTTTAGCTGCTCTGCGGCGGACTTTTAACCTTTCCAGCACCCTACCTTTGGTGCTGGGCAACAATGCCTCAACAGCAGATTTAGTTATACGTTCTATTTGTGAGGAAGGGTTTTAATCGTACCAACTAAGGGTGTGCATTTAGCCTCTCTCTGAGGTCGCCACCCTCCCTCCATTTTAACTCTGTCGCACTTTCTTTGCATTTGTTTGTCTTGATGGTCATCTTTTCCCTGCATGTATTCGTCTCGCCTTCTCTTTTTGGGGTGGACATTTTAATGTGTTGGAGATATTGTGATCAGCCAGCCCAGACCATATACTGTATGGTTTTAATACCTTCTTCTACTTTTCCATGTGGTGTTTGTTTTCCCTGCTTTTTGTTCATTCCATTTGTTTTCTTTGTAAATGTGGTATTGGGTGTCTGTAGTTTGAGCCATGCTTGCGTCAGGAAAAAGGGACTGATGACCCTGTGATTTGATCCCTTTATACCCCAAACCAACCAACCAATTGAATGGGGCGTTCTGCAGTTGACCATCTCATTACTTTGTCCCTCCATGTCATGAATGGTTTTCTGTGGAAATCCCGGACCGTGAATTTTTGATTTGGAGAAGGCCTATGACACCTGCTGGAGAACTGGTATCCTCCGTACTCGTTACACCTGGAGCTTCTGTGGCTGTCGGCCCTGTTTCCTTCAGACATTTTTAAAAGCTCTAGTTTTCAGGATGAATGTGGATTCTGCCTTGTCAGACACCTTTATCCAGAAAAATAGTGTGCCTCAGGGTTCTGTCCTGAGAATTGTCCTCTTTACTATCGCCATTAACCCTATCATGGCCTATCTCGTGCCAGGAATCTCTGGCTTCCTTTTGTTGATGATTGTGCCATCTATTGCATTTCTCCAGGGACCTGTCTCACTGAGCGGCATCTTCAGCGATTGGCGATGTCTTGATCGTCTTTACTCCTGGAGCATCAACAATGGCCTTTTTTTTCCAGTAACAAAACTGTCTGTATGAATTTCTGGTGATACAAGTGGTTTCTCCCATCATCTATACATCTTGGGCCTGTTGCCCTCCCGGTTGTTGTAGCTATGAAATTCCTGGGGCTCATGCTTGATAGGAAACTCTCTTGGTCCTCCCACGTATCTTACCTGGCAGCCCACTGTACATGGTTTCTCAGTGTCCTACGTGTCCTCAATAGTACTTCCTGGGGTGCTGATCGAACCACCCTTCTCTGTTTGTATCGCTACCTTGTCCATTCAAAATTCGACTATGGGCGCTTTGTTTATGCGTCTGCATGCCCATTCCTCTTATGCCGTCTCAACACTACCCACCATCATGGCATCTGTTTGGCCATGGGTGTGTTTTACACCAGCCTGGTTGAGAGTCTGTACGCTGAAGCACCACTGCCCTACCGCTGTTACTTTCTCCTCAGCAAGTGTGCTTGCCATTTGTCTGCCATGCGTGGTCACCCATCATATGCCTCCTTCTTTGATGAATCCTTTGATTGTGAGTATGGGGCTCATCCCTCTTCTCTGTTACCTCCTGGAGTCTGCTCTGGGCACTTGCTGCGGTGGCTTAACTTCACACTACCTGCAACTTTCTTGGTAGATGTGAACCCTTCACCACCTTGGCTTCGTGAAGCAGCCTTACGTTAACCTTAGCCTTCATTTGCTTCCTAAGGACACTACTCCAGCCTTGGTCTGTCACCTTCAGTTTCATAACCTTCACATGGAACTTAGCGATAGTACCTTTGTGTACACTTAAGGCTCTTGGACTGATCGTGGGGTCGGGTATGCCTTTGTCATTGGCACCTGTGTCTTTAGATATTGGCTTCTAGCACACTCTTCAATATTTACAAGTGAGCTCTTCGCTTTGTATCAGGCCACAGAGTACATCTGGCGACACAGTCCTTTGAGCCTGCTCAGATTCACTCAGTGCCCTTCAAAGTCTATGTGCGCTGTACACTGCCCATCCCTTAGTGCAGTGGGTCCAGTAAAATTGTCACTTACTCCCTCTTGGTGGAGCCAGTGTGATGTTTCTGTGGGTTTCTGGTCATGTCGGTCTGCCCGGAAACGAGGCTGCTGACGCTGCAGCCAAGGCTGCAGTCCTTGTACCTCAGCCCACAAGTAACTATATTCCCTCTGGTTATCTCTCTTTGCTGTCTGTCAGGAGTTGATGTCCCTTTGGCATCATCAATGGTTCTCCCTTCACAGGAATAATCTCCGACTTATGAAGCCTCTCCCAGTGGCTTGGATGACCTCCTCTCAGACCTCCCGCTGGGAGAAGCTTATTTTAATTGGGCTGCATATTGGGCACTGCCTTTTTAGCCATCATCATTTTCCAAGTTGCGCTACCCCACCACCTTGTACACATTGTGCCCAAGTTTTAACTGTCTGCCATTTCCTGATGGAATGCCATCTGATTTATCTGCCATTTTAGCAAGTGGTGCGTGGGCTGTAGACCGCATTTTAATTTTTATCCACCAAAGCAATATGATGAAGGCTATTTAATTTTTAGTTTTGGACCCCCTTTTCTGTATGGTGTTTGTTTTAGCTCTTTTTTTCACATGCCTGTTTTTAGATGTCTTCTATTATGTTAATTGGGACTGACGTATACTTTTTTTTTTTACTCCTGTCTGTCTTCGTGTTCTATAGTTTTGACTTGGGCACGTATGACTCCAGTTGTTTTTTGCACCCTAAAACGGAACAAAACCAAACCAATCAGAAAACGCAACAGACCTCCTCCCTCTAATGAGCTCTTGCTTGACACCACTGAAGTCTCAAATGGCAGTGGTTTGGGGTCAGTGGGAAGCATGCTATAGGGTGTCTGGCTTGGAGGTGTCCTTGAAGTAACCAATGTGTAACAATTCATTATGTCACTCTGATGCCAATTGATGCTCAAATTGCTGCTGTAGATGCAGTATGGTGTGCCAGAGGCATATGCTGAACACAATGGTCTTCTCTGTCAGTAGTGCTGTGTGACCATTTAGAGCCCTGTCTTCTTGTGACCATACATTCTTGTGACTGTTGCTGCCAGTGGTCATGTACAGTGGCTACATTCTTGCCAAGTCTTTCTGAAATAAATTAGAAGGAACATCCACTTTGCCGTACCCCTATTACACGACCTCATTCAAACTCAGTGATATGTTGATAATGGCATCTTTGTCACTTTAAAGGCATTCTTGACTAACATCAACTTAACACATACAATCTTACAGTGACTAATGCTCATTATCATGTTACATCATGTATTTAAAGCAAACCTGATCTGCATCCTTGTAATGGTGGTGCTAGTGACACTCTTATGTGACTGGCAAGAAATTTGATTAGACATCTTTCAAATGTAGGAACACACCTACCAACTTCCAATTATCTCACACAACTCCTTCTTGATGTTGCAATTTTTTTCCTGCAGTCTTTAATGGTGAGGCAGAGATATTGAAAACAGATTTTGAACTGTTAGAGATTTCCAGGGAAAGATGTGGGCTCTGACCAAAATTTATTGCAGGCTAAAGCTGTCAGAGGGAGCATTAGGCAACATTGCTCTGAAATGGGGGAAAGGATACAATTATAACACATTGTGTACAAAATCATATGAAATTCTTTTAGAAAAACAGCTGAGATATTATTAACCTATTCAAAAAAATATTTTTGGTGTTGATTACTTCTATTGATGAAAGGTAATGCTAGAGGAGGGTGTCCCTTTATGGTATCCCCCTCACAAAACTTGGAAACAATGTGTTTACAATATTTTGTGACTTACTATCAGTTCGCCAAACTGTGTACAAAATGATGCCAAAAGATGGAATACAGATGTATAGAAGTATCTGATGCATAACATATTACAGAAAACATATGAAAAATATCTACTATAAAGTCATAATTTATACATATATCAATACATGGCATTCAGATTTTCAGAACTGTGGACCATTCTTTTACAAGATAAGTGATACAAAGTTAAAACTACAACATTACAATACTAAACTATATAAGTAAATGCAGAGACAAGGTAAATTACTAGAATTACAAATTGCAAGTTTACATCCACAAAGTCACACTTTCAAAAGAGGAGAGGAAAAAAATTCAGAGCCTAAGTGTACAAAGAGTGAGCTGACTCGGAAAACTCAGGACGACAGGCACAGACCAGAAGAACATACTCAATCATGAGTAGGAATATAGCACAAAATCAATCAGCCACATAAACCAGGTTATTTAAGGATATGTTGACTCAGGAAAGGACAAAAAATGAAAAAAATATTAAGACCTAAGCTACCAATGTGGGGACAGACTCATGAATCCAAACACCACCAGGTACAAACCAGCAAAAAAATTTTCGGCACAACAAAATGAATAAAGTTCATACTCATATCAACAGGTTCAATCATATGCAAAGAGTAATTATAAGAAGCATCTAACCTCAATCAATAGTTGCACGCTCTCTTTGAACACACACTTAGTTGTGATGACCAGGGGTACCCAAAACAGAGTTAAGCATGAGTTTGCCCACCACTCAAGTTCCAATGAGATACAATGTTCTAGCACTCAGGATAATTACAAGTAAACAGAGACATAATTAGCTTTGAATGATGACATAATCTCCCCCCCCCCCCCCCCAAACACACACACAGTACAGATGAGGTAAGCAAATTGTAGGTACTAGAATACTGATGTATAAAGTCATAATGCTAGTTATTAACCCTATTATAGTACTTCAACTCTCGTGATAAAAAGTTGACTTGATCCATACAATATTTGTTGTCTATGGAGCCAATGAAAATTATATATATATTCGAGAGAGAGAGCATTGTTTGTACATGTTTTATGGTTTTGTAAGAAACATTGTATTTAGTACATATATTACAGTGCAATTTGTCTTACTTTAGTACATGTCTTACATCCCAAACCCGTCTATAGTAACAATTTTCTATCAAAAATACTTTGAGAGACTTTTCGAAAATATTTTTATTGATTACCTCTCTCAAGTGTGAAGAAGTTTTTCAAGAGCTTTTTGACTTTCAAAGGATGGCTTTGTTTTGAATTTCTCGGTGTTATGTCTGGGTTGATGGAAGAAATTGTGCTGGGGCTTGGTATCTTGAGTGTCAGATACATATTTGAATTTTGTCGAGCACAAGAGTTCACTAAGATAAATACTTGGTAGTGTTAGTATTTTGAATGCTGTGAATGCTGACTGACATGATTCTCTCCACTTAAGGTTGGCTATTATTCTTATTGCTTTTTTCTGCATTTTGAATTCTCTATTTAGGTTTGTTTTGGAGGGGCCTCACCACAAAATTATGGCATAGTTTAATGTGGAATGAATTAGTGAGTAGTATGTAATTTTCATAATATTTATGTCTTTTAGAAAGCTGAGTTTGTGGAGAACATATAGGTTTGAGCTGAGCTTTCCACTTATGTATTCTTTGCGCTTGTTCCAGTTTAAATTTTTATCAATTATTATCCCAAGGAATTTTGTGTATGTGGAATTTTCTGCTAGGCAGCCATCTAGACAAATGTTGATTTCTTCAATGTGTTGGTTTTTTAGTCTGAAATTTAAACAAAATGTTTTAGTAATGTTGTTATGCAGATTTATTTCAGTGATGCTCTGGATAACATTACTTATTTTCAAGTCGGCTTTTATTTTAAGATTTTCTGATTTATTTTACCTGAATAGCAGAGTTGTATCATCTGCATAAGTAATTATATTTTCATAATTTACAGTATTTGGGTTGTGATTTGTATATAAAATGAAGACCAATGGACCAAGTGTGGATCCCTGTGAGACAGGGAAGTGTAGAATTCTTGCTTCAGATCTTATTTCCTCTCCTGTCATGTTTGTAATTTCTGTGTATTGGTTCCTGTTTCCCAGGTATGACAGGATCCAGTCTCCTGGCATTCCTCTTATCCCATTCGCCCCTAATATTTGTACTGATGTTTTATGGTCTGCGCAGTCAAAAGCTTTTGTTATACCCATAAATACTCCTACACATTTATTACTTCTGTCTAAGTTTGTTATGACATTCTCAATTAGATCTATGATTGCATCTATAGTAGATTTATCTTTCTGTAAGCAAAATTGGTTTTTACTGATTACCCCATATTTAATCAGAAATGCAAATAAAATGAGCATAGCCTTGCTCAAATATTTTTGATGTGACTGGTAAAAGAGCTATGGGTCTGTAATTTTCTGGTTGATATTCTTTCCCCTTTTTATGTATTGGTTTTATCAATGCTGTCATGCTGTCTTCAAATAGTTTGGAAAATTTCCTTCCATAATGACTTGTTGATTAGTTGTTTAAGTGGTTTTTTGAGTTTGTGCATACTATATTTAATTTCTACTGATGATATTCCATCAGTTCCTCATGATTTTGTCTGTTTTAGACTTTTTATTATCCACAGTGTTTCTTCTTTTGTGACTGGAAGTAGAGCATTCATTTTTCGAATGGGATGAATATACGTATTCTGTGTGCTATTGTCTCTACGGTTTGTCTTTTCTCTTAGTTTTTGGCCTGTTGTGGCAAAATGGTCATTGAAGAGAGTGACTGTGTTATTCTGTTCTTTTATCATCTTTTTGCTTATCATAAACTGTATTTTGCTGTGTTCCTGTGGGTTTGATGGAATATGATTTGCATTTATAATAGACCAGTAAGACTTGCTTTTATTGTCAGCATTACTTATCTAGGTTTTTGCTTCTTGTTGTTTGACTGCATGCAGTACATTGGCATGATTTTTTTTTTTTTTTTGTATTTTCTGTAATAAATTTTAGATTGTCCATCATTGCTGGCTTTATACATCTGGGCAATGTTTTTATTTTGTCTCTAGAGACTAAAATACCTTTTGTTATCCAGTTTTTGTTTTTGTTGGTGGCTTTGCTACTGGCCTTTGTTATTGGGCATGTTATTTGAAGATAATAAGAAAAGATATTTATGAAGTATGTTACTGTCTGATCCAGTGGGAAATCTTTTTCCAACATTTCCCATCCTTCTTTTCTAAGTTTATGCCTAAGGGCTGTTAGGTTATCTTCATTAAGGTTTCTACTCTCCCATTTTTTAGGTACCCATTCTTTTTTGGTTGAATAATGTAAGCATATTTTTATTGCATTATGATCTGATAGGGTTATTTCTATAACTTCACTTCTGTACTGAAAATCACACCGATTTTTGAATAAATGATCTATTTGTGTACAGGTATTTGCTGTTGTGCGTATTGGCTTTGATATTGCCTTGTTTAAGCCTTATGTTTTCATTGTATTAAGCAGTTCCCTACTGTCCTTTGAATCTTTTAATGTATGAATATTGAGATCATCCAGTAGAATAAGTATGCAGTTTTTGTTTAGAATGATATGCAAGAGTACTCAAATAATTTCAGTGAAAGTGTGTATGCATCCTTTTGGTGGTCTGTAGATGTTTAAGATATACCCTGGATAAGCACCTAAATTTATTTGTTGGCCTGTTACTTCTATTACATTTTCAATATTATGTTTTTTGCTTAAATCAAGACTATGTGCACAGTTTCTGTTTATCTTAGCAGTTCCTCCACCTGTTCTATTTCTCCTGCATGAGCTAGCTGTTACACTGTAATTTGCTATGGTAAGATTTAAAATTTCACACTCATTTAGTTAATGTTCTGTTAGAGCTAGAACATCAGGAATTTCTTCATTTAGTATTATTTCTAATTGGATTATATTATTTTTGATTTTTCTAATTGTTTATACAAACTAACCTACATACATACAGGCCAAGAAGATTAATTTACAATTGATGATAAAGAAATACTGATGTATAGTTACATAATGTAATGGGAAATTAATCCTCCTAGTTGGAAAAAACATGCATTTGTGTGGAATAATACTGTCTTTGGCAGTCTTGGCTAACAATTTACAAATCTCAGCCACAACACTGATGTAGGGCAGATGCTTGAGTACATTATCCAGCGCCTATGATATCTTGCAAGTTGACTGGTCCAGCAGGGTACAGCTAAACAGCAGCATGAGATTGGATCTACCCAAACCTTTCAGTAAAGTTTTCATCACACGCTCCAGTGAATAGGTAACTTCCTATCTATCATTCACATCAAATCCTGAACAATTGTTTTGTGTATTAAATATGCTGTTTAATACCTTCCTCACATCACAGAGCATACACTCTCCTATTTGTATTGCAAAATCAAGTATAAATATGATTTATGCCAGATAGGATTAAAAAAGTGTTCACATATGAAACTTTAATAAAATGTAAAATTGAACTAATAAGGTGATACATACAGATATACTAAGATGATAATCCTAATTTTTGCAGTATTTAATGGCATTGCTCCATTCTAAAATTGTAAAAGGATCTACACATTTAGTATTGTGGCATATACCCGTATGTATCAAATTCTAAAGCACAACTCTATTACAAAACATAATTCCATAGTTGTATGAATCAGTAAATATAGCATAGATTTAAACTCAATCAATAGATAACACAGAACCTTAGAAATCACATCATCTTACCTACTACATTCCTGACCAAAAAAAGTTACTTATGAATCATGTCTATAAGCTTTTAGTTCAGTGATATTGCATAATCCAAACAGCTTCTTAGATTTAGGATACACAAGTCTGCATGCATTAGGATGCTGATTTTCAAGAATTTCGAATGGTGCTATACAAATATTGAAAAATTTCTTTATCTCAGATGTCAACACTTTAGATTGCACTTTGGCTTTCACCAACACGAGATCTCCTTCTTCAAACTTAGAAAATCTGCCTTTATCATCATGTCTCTGCTTTCTCGTATCCCCCTGTTTTTTCATCATCTCCTTGACACACATTTTCCTTTCTGTGGGGGCAGAATTTTACATGGTGGAAACTCGACATTCTCAGAAATAAGTTTAGCTGGTCTGTGATTAAACATAATTTCACACGGTGAAAAACCTGTTGAAGAATGTTGCAAGCTGTTCATAATATCCTCAAAATCACTGACATGATGTATCCAACTTGTATGGTTCTTACTACAATATGTTCTAAACAGTCTTCCAATCTCTCTCTCATATCTTTCTGCAGGGTTACTCAATGCATGGTACACTGAAGTTAGAAAATGACTTATTTTAGTGTAAGCTACAAAATCTTTCTAAGCTTGTGATGTAAAGTGAGAAATATTGTCAAATAAAATTGTTTTAGGAATACCCACATGTTGAAAATATGTGTTTTTCAAACTAAGAGATGATTTACTTATTGGTAGCTTTCTTAAGAGAAAACAGCTTTATGAAGTTCGAAAATACATCAACCACCACAAAAACATAACAAAATCCATTCTTACATTTAGGCAAAGGTCCATAAACGTCCACAGACATGAGATCTTGGTTACTATTAGGCAGTATGTTTTGCATTTGGTTACTTACTTTCACTCTTTGACATCTGTCACAGCTGGCAATCTTCTTCTTGACTCTCCTTCCTGTGTTATAAAAATAGATGTTTTCCTGAATCTTATGTGTGCATTTGGCTAATCCACAATGATCAGAACTCTCATGAGTATAAGTAATTAAAGCATCGATACATGGTTCCGGCCAATATAGTTTCCAATCCTCCAAGTCAGTCTTATGCCTTCTGAACAAAATACCCTTGTGTACCTTGTAATATTGATCTGTCTTGATTTGATGAAATTGAAAGTGATCTTTTACATCAAGTGTCTGACAACAGAGGACATGATTCAGATTTTGGGTGTCCTTACTTTAAAATTGAGATTGGTCAGTGGGAAGGTAACTGTTTGATTGATACAGGTTGCCTGATTTGTGGTATATCTGGACAATTTAGAGACAAGAGTCTGTATAGTTAGAATTTAGTGGAAATGCCCCTTGTAGGTGTAAAGATAAGAGGAGCTACAGGTAAGCAAAGCAAATTGGTAAAATCTCAATGACTTTTACCTTTTAGTATAGAAGACGAGACCTTTGAACATGAATACTTAGTGATCCGTAGTTTGAAAGAAAATATAATTCTCAGTATGGATTGGATAGTGAAAGTTGAGGTTTGTTTCAGATGGAATGCTAAAGAATTGTTTATTTTGGAACCTAAAAGTAATACTTATGTGGAAACTAATTTCTGTATTTTAAACTGTGGGAAAAGTTGTAAATATTTTGCAAAACATTGTGAACCAAGATGAGTACCAGGTGTCTGATGACAATATAGATTTTGATGAGACTGAGGATCGGTATTTTGAAAGTGTAGTAGGTTCTAAAGTAAGGGAAGCTACAACTCTTAATTATGGACATAAGGAACAACTTAAGAATTTGTTATTGGAGTATAGAAATGTGTTTAGTGAAATACCAGGTAAAGTGACAGGTGAAGGACCAGGTCAAGTGAACGGCTTTCTTTCTCAAGCCATATAATATACCATTTTGAAGAAGGAAAGATGTTGAGAATGAAATTCAGAAAATGGAAACATGGGATGTAATTGAGAGAAGCAGGAGTGCATACAATAATCCTTTAGTTGTGGTGAGTAAGTGAAATGGTGGAGTGAGAATTGTTTGGAACTCTAGACATCTTAATCAGTTTCTTATCAGAGAGAATGACCATCCTGAGAACACAAGATGAGCTGTTACACAATT
Organism: Schistocerca gregaria; assembly: GCF_023897955.1. Lineage (NCBI taxonomy): Eukaryota > Metazoa > Arthropoda > Insecta > Orthoptera > Acrididae > Schistocerca > Schistocerca gregaria. Next base: position 662,012,116 of record NC_064920.1, read on the forward strand.
TTGATTATATAAAGTACACGAGTAGTTTGGACTTGACCTCTGGATTTTACCAGATCACACTTGAAATTAATTCTAGAAAGTACACTGCATTTTTGTATGGAGGTAGGTGTTTCCAATACTGTGTGGTGCCATTTGGGCTAAATGTATCTATACCTGAATTCATAAGAGCTCTGAATTCTGTCTTGGGAAGTGAAGTGAGTTCAAAATTAATTGTGTATGTTGATGAGATTTTGGTCACTGAAAAGACTTGGGAACAACATTTGGTTCTGTTAAGAGATGTGTTTTCAAAATTTGAATCAGGAGGTACGACTCTGAAAATAGGTAAGTGTAAATTTGGTGTGGAAGAAGTTAAATTTTTAGCTTAAGTAACTTTTTGGGTTAACTGGATTTTATAAAAAAAATTGTTGCAGACAAGCTTTGAATGCTTCATGTCTGTGTGAACTTTTGAAGAAGAATACCATTTGCGATTGGAATCAGGAATATCAGGATGCTTTCAATGAGATCAAAGGAGACTTGTGTCAAAGTCAGATATTGTTCAGAGCGGATTTGTCTCTTCCTCTTTGTATTATGACTGTTAGTAGTAATGTTGGTTTGGGTGCTTATTTATTTCAGGAGGTTGAAGTTGATGGTGTTATTGAACATAGATCTCTTGCATTTGCTAGTAGAGTATTCCAGAAACATGAAAAGACATACACTGTAACTGAGAAAGAACTTCCAGCTGTACATTGGGTGTTCAACTTGCTTAAAAATTATCTACTACGTCACAAAGTCATCATCTATACTGACCACAGAGCATTATGTTATCTCTAGTGCGTAGGCTGTAACATAAAAGAATTACTCATTGGGCCTTGTTTTTACAGCAGTTCAATTATGAAATCAGATACATTAAGGGCACAGACAATGTAGTTACTGATACTTTGTCTATGCTACCTTTAGGGAGTGAATCGTCTAACAACTTTGGAGCAGGAGAGGAAAAAAGAGTTTAAAGTGGTGTGTTTCAGAGGTGTGAAAGAGGAAAAAGAGATCTTGAAAATTAGCAAAGAAATATACAGCTATCAAAATCATGATCAAATTTATAAATTGGTTAAGAGCATGTTGGGTAATAGAGGGGGAGAAAGTACTGTGACTGTCTTTACATGGTTTTATCAACTGGTATCCTATAATTACTTTGGTTACTCGTGTTGTCAGGTAAAGATTGAACACAATGAATCGAGTCCATGCACAACTAACATCACTTGTTACTGAAAGAACACAACACACATTGCTGTCAATATTACAATTGCTGCTTAGATCTTCTTTCACTTCATTTCACCAATTTGGATACAAATTTTGGCTAACCACAGTTAACTTATTCCAGAATGCACATTTATCTATGTATCATTAATCTGGTCTCAAACAACTTCAAAATGTTTTCATCTTTATTCTCTAAACTACAGATAACTTGCCTTTACTGTTTGGATCATTACTCTGCATGACATTAATAGAAAACTGATTTGACTGGACTGATATTCCATGATTTTTCGCTTACAGTATCATATACATTACTTATCTTACCTGTATTGCCAAAATCATTCACAAATAACTGTGGAACTTCTCTATTCTTAAACTCCACAAGTACCTGATGTTCAGCATCATCGTATTCCTCCAAAATTACTTCATCAACAACATCATTAACAACACTAGTCTTATCTCCATCAAAGTCACTTATCTCACCTAGATACATTTGCAATAACCCACCAGTCTGACTTACCAGCCTCATTTATTTCACAGCTCTCATTCACTTAGTTCAGATCCAATACAGTCATCACCTGATTTAAATACTTCAATTACACTGTTTACGAACCAAGAGAAGAAATCATTAGTAGATACTACATCAAAATTCTCACTACTCTCACATTCAGGACGTGATTAGCACCTACATTAATATAATTAAACAAAGTATCCCTAAAATTTTGATCAAAACACACATGAGCAATTTGATATTCTTTTGGTTCAACTTCAGATATATGTTCCATATCATTAACACTTGTATTATTGTCTAATTGCAAGTGTAACTGTGGGTCCTGTTCTTGTTATGTTTACTCGCCCCAAAACTGTGGACCTTCAATGCGGTGAACTGCTGTTTCCAGAGTAGTTACTTCTACGATTGTTTCTTCTATTAAATTGCCCATGATTATCCCCATTACTCCTATCCTGCTGACGTTCAAAGTTTCTCTCTCTATTAACATTATGATCCTGGTAGAAGTTACCATTATTTCTGTTACTGTAAATATTTCCATTGTGGTTTCTATCGTTCTGATTGTTATGGCGTATACTTCTTTTTACTGTCCTATCCAACCTATCAAGATACTGTAAAAATTGTTCAACAAAATCGTCAGGTCTGTGTACTGAATACCATTGCAGCCTTTCTGGTAATCTCCTTTCAAGTGCATCTATCCAAGGTCATTTCGTCAAATGGTTTGTCAAGGCGTTTTAATTTTTCTTGCAAAACTCTTTCAAAGTACTGTGCATATTTCTATAATTACGACCATTCGAACATTCACTTTTAATTCTCCCCTGTTCAGCTTCCAACTGAAATTTATTTAAAAAACTATTTTCAAAACTTTGATATTTTTCCCACTGACTTAATTTTAAATTTACCCATGATAGAGCTTCACCTTCAAGACATCTTTTAACAAATTTAATTTTTCGATTGTCATTCATGCTTGACACAAAACTATCTCTACATTGGTGCAGAAAATCCACTGGGTGTAAATTATCTGGTGGAAAACTTTTGATAAGAGTATTGGACCATGAAATACCATTGTTTTATAATACAGATTTTTGTGACTGCAATTTTTCTGAACTGCTGAAATTTTGGATCTAAAACATTTACATTAGTTTGCATATTGCTTTCAACATTTAAAATTTTTTGTTCCAAACTGGTTATGTTATGTTCCATTTTTTGTGCTTCGGCCTTCTGGCCAACTCTGACATCATTAACATTATTCGATTATCTTGCCAATTCACTTACTAGCTCGTTTTCCAAAACAATAAATTTATTTTCAAAAGTATCAACTTTTTCATTCACACTTTTTAACCCATCTGACAACCCATTTCTTAGCTCTAAAATCTGATTACTAAGTTGGTCCATTTGCTCTTTGACCCTGTCCATTTTACTGTTGTTTTGAGTTCTTATTTCAGTTCACTGACCATTAACTGCACTAAATTTGCTATTGTTATTTGTCTTCATTTCCTCTAGTTTTGCCAAAATTAACTGCAAAATATAAGTTTTTACTGTTTCTTTGCTGACTCGGCTCAAACATGTCCTGGCTGTAACCTACAGCTTTCACTTCTAAATCACTCCTCCCCTCATCTCAATTCATTTTATTAACAAGCACATGAGACCACAAACAAATTAATGTCACAAATAGCGTGTGCTTAACTTTCCTTTCTGATGTCCCTGGTTGTAGCGTAAAGTCCTCTTTCATTCGATCCAGTCTATCATTGTTGGTAGTATATTGTGACCATTGATATGAGTTTATTCGGCAGCCTTTGGCCTTCTTTCTTTGTGTGATTGGAAATCCATTCATACGTAAACTGCAAATGACACAAATCACACTCCCCTCTTCTGCAATAGACAAAACTTCATTATTAGTCAACTGCTCCCAGACAATGCCGCCACTTGTAACCTGCCCCTCCCTCACATCATTTGTCGAATGTGACTGTCTTTATGATTAACTCTTTTGATAAGCTTTGAGAGTAGTAAGATTTACAATAAGCTTTTTACTCATCTTATTTTCTCGTAGTTGGTTCCAGTTCTTCACGTCTAGGAGCTGATTCTTAACTGAAATTTTTTACTTTATAGGTTCTCATGGTTCTAATTGACATAATAAATTTCGAAGTAAGACTGCACTGTATTTTTTATTTTAATCAAAAATTTTATTCTCTCACATTTTCTATATCACACTGTCTTTACAATTTCCACATCAACTAAGACGAAAATCACATTTTTCTTCCCAAAAATAAAAATATGTCTGATCACATCAGAGGCATTCCACTATTACTTCACTCTGTAGTACTAACTATATTCCAAAGGGTTTACAGATTTTTTTGACTAATGAATTTCTATTAACTTATGTTATCATGTTATAGATGAATCCAGAAATTAACATAATAACATAATAAGTAGTGCCAAATTGTGTGAATAATAATAGAAATTTTAAGTGAGGCAAATATTTTGTAATTTCAAATGTTTCTAAAAAAAAAAATAATTCAGAGCTAGTACATATTGATTGTAATAAAGAAAATAAAGTAATTTCTTTTTACAGATTTTAGCTTGAATTATAACATATCTTCTACAAAACCATATGAAATTCTTTTAGAAAAACAGCTGATATATTATTAACCTATTCAACCCCTGTGCGGGTCTGGGGGTTAGAATAGGCCCGAGGTATTCCTGCCTGTCGTAAGAGGTGACTAAAAGGAGTCCCTCCCCCTCAAGGGGGTCACTTCTGGTTTCTTCCTTCCTTTGGTTGGTTCCTTTCTTTGTTCTTCTCCATATCACTGTCTTACTTATTCTTTCCCTTGCCTTCTACTCTTTGCCTTCTTCTCCTTGCTTTCTTCTCCTTCTCTGGTCTCCGCCTCAGTGTTTGAGACAGTCTGTCCTTTCTTTACCTCTCTCCTTTCCTTTTCCTCTTATTCCTTCCTCCCTGTGCGTTCCTGAAGGCTGATCCACGCCTTCGCACGTGTTTGACGGGGTAATGCGTAATTCCCCGCCCTGGGTAGACAAGTAAGGCACGCACTTACCCCCTGGTAAAGGCCAGGCCCAGGGAGGGTTGATTGCCTGAGCTGACACCTTCCGACCATGCCGATTGGTCCCTCCGTCCGTTTCTCGGGAGGTGTGACCTGAGGTGTGAACAATCACCTAAGGCGGGAGTGCCCTCTGAGAGGGTCCCCACAAGGAAGGACGACGCCATCGGAGACGCTGGCAATCATGGGAGATTCCTCCACAATGGATTTCTCTTCTTCTTCTCTCTCGACTTCTGCCCACAAACGGAAACTTGACCAGCCACCATTGACAAAAGTACTACCGCCTGCCCCACAGTTCCTCGTAGTTTCTCGATCTGAGGACGGAAAGGATTTTTCCTCTGTCAACCCTTTCGTTATCCAGAAGGGCGTAGATGCCATAGCCAGATTGGTCAAGTCTTGTACCAGGTTGCGTAATGGTACCTTGTTACTAGAAACTGAGAGCGCCTTTCAGGCACAAAAACTGCTTCGGACCACACTCCTGTACACGTTCCCTGTCCGGGTGGAGGCTCACCACACTTTGAATTCGTCTCGTGGTGTGGTATACACTACACTCCTGGAAATTGAAATAAGAACACCGTGAATTCATTGTCCCAGGAAGGGGAAACTTTATTGACACATTCCTGGGGTCAGATACATCACATGATCACACTGACAGAAACACAGGCACATAGACACAGGCAACAGAGCATGCACAATGTCGGCACTAGTACAGTGTATATCCACCTTTCGCAGCAATGCAGGCTGCTATTCTCCCATGGAGACGATCGTAGAGATGCTGGATGTAGTCCTGTGGAACGGCTTGCTATGCCATTTCCACCTGGCGCCTCAGTTGGACCAGCGTTCGTGCTGGACGTGCAGACCGCGTGAGACGACACTTCATCCAGTCCCAAATGTGCTCGATGGGGAACAGATCCGGAGATCTTGCTGGCCAGGGTAGTTGACTTACACCTTCTAGAGCACGTTGGGTGGCACGGGATACATGCGGACGTGCATTTTCCTTTGGAAAAGCAAGTTCCATTGCCGGTCTAGGAATGGTAGAACGATGGGTTAGATGACGGTTTGGATGTACCGTGCACTATTCAGTGTCCCCTCGACAATCACCAGAGGTGTACGGCCAGTGTAGGAGATCGCTCCCCACACCATGATGCCGGGTGTTGGCCCTGTGTGCCTCGGTCGCATGCAGTCCTGATTGTGGTGCTCACCTACACGGCGCCAAACACGCATACTACCATCATTGGCACCAAGGCAGAAGCGACTCTCATCGCTGAAGACGACATGTCTCCATTCGTCCCTCCATTCACGCCTGTCGCGACACCACTGGAGGCGGGCTGCACGATGTTGGGGCGTGAGCGGAAGACGGCCTAACGGTGTGCGGAACCGTAGCCCAGCTTCATGGAGACGGTTGCGAATGGTCCTCGCCGATACCCCAGGAGCAACAGTGTCCCTAATTTGCTGGGAAGTGGCGGTGTGGTCCCCTACAGCACTGCGTAGGATCCTACGGTCTTGGCGTGCATCCGTGCGTCGCTGTGGTCCGGTCCCAGGTCGACGGGCACGTGCACCTTCCGCCGACCACTGGCGACAACATCGATGTACTGTGGAGACCTCACGCCCCACATGTTGAGCAATTCGGCAGTACGTCCACCCGGCCTCCCGCATTCCCACTATACACCTTCGCTCAAAGTCCATCAACTGCACATACGGTTCACGTCCACACTGTCGCGGCATGCTACCAGTGTTAAAGACTGCGATGGAGCTCCGTATGCCACGGCAAACTGGCTGACACTGCCGGCGGCTGTGCACAAATGCTGCGCAGCTAGCGCCATTCGACGGCCAACACCGCGGTTCCTGGTGTGTCCGCTGTGCCGTGCGTGTGATCATTGCTTGTACAGCCCTCTCGCAGTGTCCGGAGCAAGTATGGTGGGTCTGACACACCAGTGTCAATGTGTTCTTTTTTCCATTTCCAGGAGTGTAGATCACTCGACGGATTGACTGACGAGGAGATTCAGTCTTTCCTCGCTGAGCAGGGCATGCCGGCTGTCCATAGGGTCATGACAAAGGTCAACAATGACCTTGTACTGACCTGGACACTTTTCTTGACCTTTGATAGTGTTCAGCTGCCGTCGCGTATTGAAGCGGGCTACGAGGTTATTTCTGTTCGCCCCTATGTCCCGACACATACGCGCTGCTACCAGTGTCAGCGTTTTAATCACACTCACCAGTCTTGTTCCAATGCGGCTACATGTATGACTTGTGGCAGGGATGCCCATGAGGGTGACTATCCACCTCTGTCTCCTCGTTGTGTGAACTGTCACGGTGACCATGCAGTCTCCTCCCGCGACTGTCCCATCTACAAGGAAGAACGCTGTATCCAAGAAATTAGCGTCAAAAAGAAAGTCTCCACCTCGGCTGCTTGCAAGCTATTTGCTAGTAGGAAGCCCACGTTGCTCCCAGCGGGGAAATACAGTACTGTCCTCCCCTCTCCTCGGACTACCAGGGAGGTGGCGACGCAAAAATGCGATCTGACTTTCAGCAATACGGTCGTCCGTTCGGCCAGTGCTAAGATCGCCCGGTCGACGTCTCCTCTTCCTCCCGTCACCCCTCCGACACAAGCACCTTTATCAGCTTCTGCCAGGACGAAGACCCAGAAGTCAGAAGCACGGGCCTTCAAGGAGGAACCGTCTCATGCAGACCTTCTACGTACCTCGAACTCTCAGCCATCGACCAATCCTTCCACAAAACGACCTTCCAAGAAGGCTCATAGGAAGCACAGTTCTCCTTCCCCGCCACGGCGCATTTCTTCTCCTGCGCCACCCAGCGGTTGCCGCCCCAGGCCGTCATCCGTTTCCCCTGGCCGCATCGCTGGTAGCCGAACATCTGGCCGTTCACCAGCGGAGGAAGCTCCCCCTCCTGGTCATCGTCACAAGATGGCCGATGAACGTATAGAACAAATGGACGATGACTGTCCGCCTCCTGCTAGCGGCGGCAGTGCTCGCTCGAAGCCAGGCCCTTAGCGGCCTTCGAGATGACCCCTTCTTGCATCTTCTTCTTCTCACGATGGCACTTATTCACTGGAATATTCGCAGCATTTGCTCCAACCGCTCCGCTTGCACTGTCCGCTCGTCGTAGCCCTCCAGGAAACGAAGCTACGCCCATGCGATCAAATTGCCTTGGCACACTACACCTCTGTGCGTTTTGACCTACCCCCTGTGGCAGGTATTCCGGCTCATGGAGGAGTTATGTTGCTGGTCCGGGATGATATCTACTATGATTCCATCATATTGCACACCGGCCTGCAGGCAGTTGCCGTCCGCATTACTCTCCCCACTTTTACATTTTCCATCTGTACCGTTTTCACTCCATCGTTGTCTGCCGTTACCAGGGCAGACATGCTGCAAATTATTGCTCAGCTCCCTGCACCATTTTTGTTAACTGGAGACTTCAATGCTCACCATCCTCTTTGGGGCTCTCCAGCATCATGTCCGAGGGGCTCCCTGTTAGCAGACGTTTTCAACCAGCTCAATATTGTCTGCCTCAATACTGGCGCCCCTACTTTCCTTTCAGACACCTCTCACACCTATTCCCATTTAGACCTATCTGTATGTACTACCCAACTTGCACGCCGGTTTGAGTGGTATGCGCTTTCTGATACATATTCGAGCGACCACTTCCCGTGTGTTATCCATCTCCTGCATCATACCCCCTCTCCGTGCTCAACTAGTTGGAACATCTCCAAAGCAGACTGGGGGCTCTTCTCTTCCAGGACGACCTTTCAGGATCAAACCTTCACAAGCTGCAATAGTCAGGCCGCACACCTCACGGAAGTCATTCTCACTGCTGCTGAATATTCCATCCCTCACACTACTTCTTCTCCACGCTGCGTACCGGTCCCCTGGTGGACCGCAGCATGTAGAGACGCCTTACGTGCTCGTCGACGTGCTTCCCGCACCTTTAAAAGCCACCCTACAGTGGCGAATTGTATCAATTATAAACAATTATGTGCGCAGTGTCGTCGTATTTTTAAAGAAAGCTAGAAAGCCAGCTGGGCTGCTTTCACAAGCACGTTCAACAGTTCTACCCCTGCTTCCGTTGTCTGGGGTAGCCTGTGCCAGCTATCTGGCACCAAGATCCACTCACCAGTTTCTGGCTTGACAGTCGCATATGACGTCCTTGTGTCCCCTGAGGATGTCTCCAATGCCTTCGGCCGCTTTTTCGCAGAGGTTTCGAGCTCCACTCATTCCCCCTGCCTTCCTCCCCCGAAAACAAGCAGAGGAGGCTCGGCCACCTAACTTCCACTCCTCGAATCGTGAAAGTTACAATGCCCCATTCACCATGCGAGAACTCGAAAATGCACTTGCCCGGTCACGGTCCTCCGCTCCAGGGCCTGATTCTATACATATTCCGATGCTGAAGTACCTTTCTCCTGCGGGTAAAGGTTTCCTTCTTCGTACTTATAATCGCATCTGGATTGAGGGACATGTTCCAGCATGCTGGCGCAAGTCTATTGTTGTACCGATTCCTAAGCCGGGGAAGGACAAGCACTTGCCTTCCAGTTATCGACCTATCTCGCTTACCAGCTGTGTCTGTAAGGTGATGGAGCGAATGGTTAAATCTCGGTTGGTTTGGCTGCTCAAATCACGACGCCTACTTACCAATGTACAATGTGGATTTTGTAGGCGTCGCTCTGCTGTTGACCATCTGATTACCTTGTCGACCTTCATTATGAATAACTTCTTGCAGAAGCACCCGACCGCGGCTGCGTTCTTTGATTTGGAGAAGGCTTACGACACCTGTTGGAGAGTGGGCATTCTCAGCATCATGCATACATGGGGCTTTCGCGGTCGCCTCCCTCTTTTTATTCGTTTCTTTTTAATGGATCTACAGTTCAGGGTACGTGTGGGTTCTGTCCTGTCAGACACCTTTCGCCAGGAGAATAGGGTGCCACAGAAGTCCATTTTGAGCGTCGCTCTCTTCGCCATAGCGATCAATCCAATAATGGATTGCCTCCCAGATGATGTATCAGGCTCCCTTTTCGTGGACGATTTTACCATCTATTGCAGCGCGCAGCGTACATGTTTCCTGGAGTGCTGTCTTCAGCGTTCTCTTGACCATCTTTACTCGTGTCCGTTCTTCTGCGGAGAAAACGGTCTGTATTAACTTCTGGCGCTACAAAGAGTTTCTCCCACCGTCCTTACGACTCGGTCCCGTTGCTCTCCCATTCGTGGAGACAACAAAATTTTTAGGTCTTACATTTGACAGGAAACTTAGTTGGTCTCCACTTGTGTCATATTTGGCTGCTCGTTGTACCCGTTCTCTAAATGTCCTCCGTGTTCTCAGTGGCATGTCTTGGGGAGCGGATAGAACTGTCCTACTTCGCCTATTTTGGTCGATCGTCTGTTCCAAGCTGGATTATGGCTGCTTTGTATACTCCTCTGCACGGCCGTTCATCTTACGCCGCCTCAACTCCATACAACATCGGGGTTTACGGCTTGCGATCGGAGCGTTTTATACTAGTCCCGTCGAGAGTCTTCATGCTGAAGCCGGTGAATTGCCACTCACCTACCGGCGCGATATACTGATTTGTCGTTACGCCTGTCGGCTACTGTCAATGCCCGACCACCCATCGTATTGTTCATTTTTTGACAATTCTCTCGACCGTCAATACGGGTTGTATGTCTCTGCCCTGCTACCCAATGGAGTTGCTTTCGTTGCCTTCAACACCTTGATTTTTCACTCCCTGCAACCTTTAGAGTGGGCGAGAGGCATACGCCACCTTGGCTCCAGGCTCAGGTTCACGTTCACCTTGACCTCAGCTCGCTCCCAAAGGAGGTTACCCCCCGGTTCGGTATACCACTCCCGTTTTGTTGAACTTCGTTCGAAGTTCATTAATGTGACCTTCATTTATACAGATGGCTCTAAGTTGCAAATACCGGCTACATGGCCATTGTTCGGTCTTCACAGCTGAGCTCTTTGCCCTCTACCAGGCTGTTCTTTACGTCTGCCGCCACCGACATTCTGCTTTTGTCATCTGCTCCGATTGTCTGAGCGCCATCCGGAGCCTCAGTGATCCGTATCCGGTTCACCCTTTCGTGCACCGGATCCAACGCTCTCTTCAGCAGCTGGTGGACGACGGGTCTCCAGTTAGCTTTATAAGCTGCAGATGCCGCGGCCAAGGCTGCGGTCCTCCAGCCTCGGACGGCTTCTTGTTGTGTCCCTTCATCAGATTGTAGCACGGTCATTTGTCGGCGCATTTTATCGCTGTGGCATGCCGATTGGGCTGCACTTATGGACAACAAGCTTCGGGCCTTGAAACCTCTTCCCGGAGCTTGGACGTCCTCCTCACGTCCTTCTCGGCGGGAGGAGGTCGTTTTGGCCTGGCTACGAATTGGACACTGCCGGTTCAGCCATCACCATGTGCTGACGGCAGCGCCGGCGCCATTCTGTCCATGTGGGCAATTGCTGACGGTCCGCCACATTTTAACGTCCTGTCTGGATTTTACTACGCTGCGTCTTGATCTTGGCCTGCCATGTACTCTGGATGCCATTTTAGCGGATGACCCAGGAGCTGCTGCTCGCGTTCTTCGTTTTATCAACTTGACACACCTGTCTAAGGACGTTTGATTAAGCTGTAGTTTTTTAATCCTATGCCTGTTAATACGTCTTTTATAGTGTTGTCCCTTTTAGTTACTGTTTTAACGTTGTGCCTCGCGGTACATTCCTAACTTAGTCAGGGCGCTAATGACCATTGTAGTTGTGCGCCCTAAAACCACAAAAAAAAACCTATTCAAAACTCAAAAAAAATATTTTTAGTATTGAAACTTCCTGGCAGATTAAAACTGTGTGCCCGACCGAGACTCGAACTCGGGACCTTTGCCTTTCGCGGGCAAGTGCTCTACCAACTGACTACCGAAGCACGACTCACGCCCAGTACTCACAGCTTTACTTCTGCCAGTATCCGTCTCCTACCTTCCAAACTTTACAGAAGCTCTTCTGCGAAACATGCAGAACTAGCACTCCTGAAAGAAAGGATACTGTGGAGACATGGCTTAGCCACAGCCTGGGGGATGTTTCCAGAAATAGATTTTCACTCTGCAGCGGAGTGTGCGCTGATATGAAACTTCCTGGCAGATTACTGATATGAAACTTCCTGGCAGATTAAAACTGTTGCAAGAAGTAGCAAGGACATTCAAAGTTGTGACAAAATACAAGCTTTAGATTTGACACAAGAGATGGCTCCACAGGCTACTGACAGTACTTTTAACGATGAGATGAATATATGATAGAAAGTAAGATGCATGTAGATTATTAACCATTGCCAACAGATCCAAACACAAAATACTACCACTAGAAAAACTTCCATGGAACTTAAAGTCCACAGACAACAGTCCTTACATAAGTGTATTTACACACATCAAAAAAAGTTTTGCATCACCACGGTTCCGAGAGTTCCAGAACCTGTACAGAAAATTGGAAGAGATAATAATATAATCATCATTTCCATCCTTTCTATTGCTCATGTAAACCACATATTGCATGTTGTACCACCATACAGTGAGACCTTCAGAGGTGGTGGTCCAGATTGCTGTACACACCGATACCTCTGATACCCAGTAGCATGTCCTCTTGCACTGATGCATGCCTGTATTCGTTGGGGCATACTACCCACAAGTTCATCAAGGCACTGTTGGTCCAGATTGTCCCACTCCTCAATGGTGATTCAGTGTAGATTCCTCAGAATGATTGGTGGGTCACTTCATCCATAAACAACCCTTTTCAGTCTGTCCCAGGCATGTTTGATAGGGTTCATGTTTGGAGAACATGCTGGCCATTCTAGTTGAGTGATGTTGTTATCCTGAAGGAAGTCATTCATAAGATGTGCATAATGGGGGTGCCAATTGTCGTCCATGAAGACAAATGCATCGCCAATATGCTGCTGATATGGTTACACTGTCGGTCAGAGAATGGCATTTACATATCGTACAGCTGTTACAGCACCTTCCATGACCACCAGCAGCGTACGTAGGTCCCACATAATGCCACCTCAAAACAGCAGGGAACCTCCACATTGCTGCACTCGCTGGATGGTGTGTTTAAGGTATTCAGCCTGACCGGGCTGCCTCCAAACACGTGTCTGACGATTGTCTGGTTGAAAGCATTTGCGACACTCATCAGTGAAGAGAACGTGATGCCAATCCTGAGTGGTCCATTCGGCATGTTGTTTGGCCCATCTTTGTACTGCGCTGCATGGTGTCGTGATTGCAAAGGTGGACCTCACCATGGACGTCGGGAGTGAAATTGTGCATCATGCAGGCTATTGCGCACAGTTTGAGTCATAACACAATGTTCTGTGGCTGCACAAAAAGCCTTATTCAACAGGATAGCAATGTAGTCAGGGTTCTTCTGATCCATAATCCGTAGGTAGGGGTCACCCACTGCAGTAGTAGCCCTTGGGCAGCCTGAGCAAGGCATGTCATTGACAGTTTCTGTCTCTCTGTATCTCCTCCATCTCTGATCAACATCACTTTGGTTCATTCCGAGACGTCTGGACACTTCCCTTGTTGAGAGCCCTTCCTGGCACACAGTAACAATGCAAACACATTCAAACCATGGTACTGACCATCTAGTCTTGGTTGAACTGCAGACAACAGAAGCCCTGTACCTCTTTCCAGGTGGAATGACTGGAACTGATTGGCTGTTGGACCCCCTCCGTCTAAGAGGCGCTGCTCATGCGTGGTTGTTTGTTTGTTTGGGTTGGTTTAGTGACATTTCTGAACAGTCAAAAGGACTGTGTCTGTGATACAATATCCATAGTCAGTGCCTATCTTTAGGAGTTCTGGAAACCCAGGTGATGCAAAACTTTTTTTGATGTGTAAAAAGCAAAAAAGTTGGTGCAGAAAGAATACATCCTATGGCTTTAGGAAAAATTATTCACGTCGGCATCCCAAGAATCTGTGGCCACATTGTCAGTGTCTCACAGGCAGGGAGAAATCGAATAAAACTGAAGCCAGATCTCCAGCAGCAAATTACTTGCTACAGTTTGAAACAATATCTGAGTGGAATTTTGAGACATATATTCCTAACCATTTTGTGTCGAAATGAGCAATTTGAGGTGTATATACAGAACTTCCTGAAGCATAAATTACAGGATTGATAACTTCTTATGTTTGTGTCACCAAAGTAATGTGAAAGTCAAAACACATCACTCAGAACAATGTGTCATGTTATAAACTTGCAGACCTGGCTGAAAAACTCCCAACTTAATATTTAATTGGGTTGACTCTCAAATCCTTCAGCAGTATGTCTATACTCATAACACGCACTGTGAACTTACTCCACATGTACAAGCACTGAAACAATGTTTCCAGGTGTTTATGTTACAGACATATAGCCAGACAGTGTCCCAGTCAATATCGTTGCTGATGATGTGGCGCTCAGCGTACTAGAGAACAGTGACACAATGCCAGTATATCTTGTGTAGATAGCAGTAAGGGGCATGAAGCTATGGACAAAAAAATGTAAAAGGATCCTATGTAGGAAACAAGTTAATGAAATAGCATCTCAAAACAACTGGAGCTGTAAAGAGGCTGAGAATTATTTATGCAATGCAACACACTCTCAGGCTGTTCAGTCTTTCCCCGTGACTGCAAATATTAATGTTCCTCAAATTCAACCATATGGACTTACGAAAATTACAAAGGAACTGGAGTCCCTCTAACCCTAATGACTTACGAAAATCAAAAGCGCAAAGGAATTGGATTCTCTCCCCCAAACACTTCCTCCCCAAAGAACATCGCTGGAAAGAAAAAGGGTTGCAGTGACTTCGAGTTGTACAGTATAAGATGTATGACCTGTGAACAAACTGCTAATCCCACTGACAGAGCAGAATGGCAAGCAGGGAACACATGTATGCCCAGCAAACAAATGAATCACAGAGGCTATAATTATCCACTTGTTAATAGACCCAAGAAGAAGTTCTGGAAATGCGATCCAAGGTAGCACACAATCTCCAGCATTAGAACCACAGACTGAATATACTCGGTGTTTCAGTGATCTTCTGGCTGAAAAACTCCACAACTCAATATTTTTTGGTAGAACAAATATGAAGTGAAGTGAAGAAAATGTACAGCTGTCATAAATTTGTTGATTGATAATGTACTAGTTACAGTGTATAACATGTTTCATTAGAAAAATCACTCTGTTGTTTCAAGTAAAGGAAGTTTAGTCAGACAGTTACAGCAGGCTGTGTAGCAGCCTCAGCAGTATCGGAAACAAGGCTCCAGCTGAATAGATAATTTTTAGTCGAAGGCTATACTTCATATAGAGCTGACCATGATTAAGGAGGAGGAGCAGCGGCAGCAATTCTGGCCAGAGACACTATAACCCACCAACTAATAATCTTAAATTTTTGTAATTTGCCATTTCAAACTGTGGCTGCTAGGATTGGATTAGGTAATATGTTAATATCTTTTGTATCATTGTACATTCCATCAAAAACTATGTTATACGAAGATCGCTAGAAGGCTTTGTTTTAACAAATAGAACTACTGTGTGTATTATGCCTATACCATAATGCTCACAAGTCAGGGCTGCACTTTTAGTGACAGAATGGGCAAATCCATCTTTGCATTGTTGATAATATATCTTATAAATTGCTGGCTCTAATGAATTACATCTCTCCAGCAATGGTTATGGCGTCTGAGAGAAAAAGAAATAAGTGTCAGGCATAATGCTATGTCACCTTATATTGCAGTAATGTCTATGTGGCAAGTACTCCCAAGATTCTGTAGGATCGGATCATTATTCAGCACTTACAAAGACTAGATGTGAATTTAGTTGCTGTCAGTATACAAACCTCCACTGCTGTATGAAATATTGGAAAAGCAAAGTGGGTATGTTATCAAGAAATTATAATGCAAGGCATAGGACAATTTCAATATTCCAAAGAGAATGGGGGATATGGAAAATTCATCTCACTAATTGAACTAGAAGCTAATAGAAGAAATCCTCCCCTAAGACGCAGTGAAAGAGACAAATAACCAGCAGTTATCTGGTGGAACGTTGAATGCTCCAGAACCATAGCAAGGAGATGATTAGCTTTATCGCTATATAGAAAGATATCAACATCAGAAAATTTTTGAGTTACGAGCCAACAGAAGTGACAATAAAAACGTTTTGAAGGCATGCAAGAAGGATATATGGATCCAATACTGTTAGTAGATACGAAAAGTTACCAGCATGACAGAGGGATGGCAAAAAAATCAGATGTCTTAAAAATGGGAAAACTACAAAATTTGCCAAGAAACAGATGCTAGAGAACACACAGAGAACTGCATAAAGATAGTGACCCAGCATTATTGATGCATTTTCATTAAGACTATAAAAAGCAAACAGTACTTTCATAAGTTATTCTGCTTACATCAATATGTAGGTTAATTCGTCAAATATATAATTATCAAACATAAGAAGTCATACTTTCTGAGTGCAGTCGCTGAATTAAACAGTAGTAGTGAAATACAGTTTAGATTACCCAGACAAGTCTCGGTTACCTCCTCTCATTCACCTATGTATGCCTCTGAATCAATAGTTTAGTGACATCTCACCAGATCAGTGGTTACCTACAATATGTTGTATATGGTAAAAATGGATAATGATATACGGAGCAGAAACTGCAAACACCAGCATTGCAAGACAGTTTGGATTGTGACTCTCAGGTACAGTTCAGACTGGCAATCATACTACTACTGCAATCTTCACACAGGTGTGCACAAAGAAGTATTTTCTATTGACAGAGAGTATAACAACAGTACAATAGCTCACTCATGCATTCAGCTTGTGAAATATCGACACTAACCGATAAACATAACTCTCTAAATGTAATAAGGACAAATGTGTGTCGTGTTTCAAACAGGCAATCAATTAGAATGCAATATGTCTGGTGTGACTAAGTTTATGAAGTTCAGATAATTATTCATATAGTGTATAATGCCATGAATGAATAAATTTATGATGGCACAAAAGTAATGAAAGATCAATATCATCTACTATTCTTCGACTACCCACAGGGACTCCAGTGATTGATACTTGTGTAATGATCTTGACTATATGTGAAGTATATATATTTATTATCCTTTCATTTGTGACAACAAGCAACTTTTTTCCAAAAGCAATAGCAGTTGACAGTAAGAAGCCTATACATAATGCAACATAAAAAGATGAATTATTTATAACGTTATAATGGGACTCGGTGTATCATACAATTAATAGCTACAGATTCATAAGGTATAATATATTACAACTTAACTTGATAACATATGGAAATTCCAAATAGTCTACTAGTGTTGGTCAGAGTTGGTGTCTACATCATTTCCAGTAAAATGAGAGGTACCCTTAACATTTATTTCTGTAATACTTTTTTCATTGTTGTGATTTCACACCAACTCAGATGACTAAATACCAGCACTCTCAGTGTCCCTACTTTATGACTGTAAATAACATCAGCAACCTGACATTGTGGCGTTGATAGGTCATATCGACCACGTAAAGCATGACCTTTCTAATCCAACTGCTCTAACAAGCCATCATGTTAATGTTTCAGTCAGCCTTTGTACCTTGTACAGTGTACACGTGTATCTTTCTTTGTGCTGAAATATATGTCTGTATAGATGTTTATGGGAACAGTTTCTTGCATGTACAGTTGTCCATATTCCCGTTTACCATATTGGCGACCGCAAAGTTTCTACATCTTCTGTTACTTCTGCGCCAGCCATGTGGAATCAACAGGTTTTGCGTTCAACGCTATGGCTGTCTCACCCAACATTTTATATGAGGATTTGGAGGCTCAGCTACTACTACTAGGCCATTCCAATCCCCTGCCAACAGTTGTTTCGCCACTAACGGACAGTGATTCACGATCTCCAAAGAAGTTAACCGCTAACTTTACAGCTCTACAGTGGCTGAGTGCTATGCTGTTACCTCAAACAATGGACTCGGGTTTCATGTCGCCGGACTATGCAGACTAACATGTGAAAGGTGAAGTAGACGATTTCCAGAATCGTGTAATGATCGATCGCTTGTGTAGTGTTCAAAGAGACCCAAATTCGCACACATGCTATGATTTTCTATGCACCGCAATGTTGGTTACTGTTGTGCTGTGTGCAACGCCACCATTCGTGCAAAATGCACATGCGGTCAACTGCTATCAAGCTATGCCGCTTTTCCTTCCTCACAATTTAACAATGGAATTTTTATACATAAAGTTCACCAGGCTTAACCACCAGATCTGCCGCCCAGTTTCTCGACCATGTGTGTTCAAGCACACCCAATGGCTCTTCGCCATCCAGGAACTTTGTACCACGATAATGTGACTGCCAGCAGGTTTCACCAGTGATGCATGGTCCTACCACATAGGGGTGCATTTCCGATGTGCACAGTAAACTCTCGCTGTTGCCGCACCAAATACCAAACCACCCCCTCTACCCCGACCCTCACTCACAACGGGAGGGAGGGGGTGCCGATTCCAACCATACAGCCACTCGCTCCTTCCGCTGTCTGTGCCCGCTGCGCCAACCTTCCATGTCATTTCCGAAGTGAACAATTTAAGTACTGTGCCTTTAACCTCCGGTCCAGTTTACAGGCCTACCTCACGCCGCTCATCCGTACGATCCCATGCTACCGATCGTGCCTGTTGTGTCGTGCTTCTGTAACTCGTCAGAGACATTGCAACCGGCCATTGTTCGGGATGTGTTTGCTAGTAACGTACCCATGCCAGTAGTTCCGGGTTACAGGATACCCTATCCTACCACAGGACAGCAGGCCTTCCAAGATACGCCAAAGCCACCCTTGACCCACTCCCCCCCCCTCCCGCCCATCTGGCCATCTGCCGAAGCTACCTCCTTTATATGAGGACAGCCTCATTTCATAGTTCGTGCTTATGGAGCACCTTTTCGAGTTACATCAGGTGACCGACGACAACTCTAAATTTCTATGTCTTGTCACACACCTCCATGAACACTCAGATTTAATTTGTGACCTCCTCCTTTCGCCATCGCCGCTGCCGAAATACGAGTTCACCAAGAAGACAATATTGGACCGACTCGCCTGCTTGCCACAGGAATTAATAATCAAGATCCTGTACGAGGAACACCTGGGAGACTACACTCCATCACAACTCTGACGCTGCCTTCGGCTACTTGTGAATGAACATACGGCTGCGCGTGTTACCCTGTGGGCCTGCCAAGTTACCCACTGACCTGCAGATATACCTGCTACCGCGCATCTTCAAGTCTATTGGCTCTCACCTTCGCATCACAGATCAACTGAATGTACTACTGCAACAAAAACAACCAGCACACCTCTCACTGCTGGTTGGCACTATGCTGCCTTTTTACCGGCCATCTGCCAGCAGAGGCAGGGCTTGTTCCACCTCCACGCCATTTACACCACCAGGCAGTACTCGTTCGCTCTCTCCTCTTTCCGAGCACTTATGAATCACACACACACCATATGTCCCAGTTTACATTCCGGAACAGATCAACAAGGACAAACCACCTCCGCTGTCTGCCACATCCAGCTCATCCATACTGTTGGTACCACAAGATTTTCAGGAATGAGGCCAAGAAGTGCAGATTATCTTGCCAGCACCCAAACGCTGACCACAGGATCTAAAAGACGAGGAGTCCTGCGGGGACTTTCACAGGCTCCTCAAACATTGCACTCCAACCACTCATCCTCTTGGCTGGGCGGTTGTTTACATGTGACCGACATTTTGTCGTGGCTTGTTTTCTTAGGCGACACAGGTGCTGATGTGTCCATCATACTGGCCCCATTGGCTCCTCCCATTTTTTCACTGACGAAGTCGCTTCAAGGTGCTGTCAACGAATCAACATTACAAACTGTCGGCTCTGCTAAAGGTTTGGTGCATCTATCTACTTCTCTATGTTTCCCATGGACTTTTTACATCACCGACGTTGGCGAACCAATTCTCGGTATTGATTTCTTGTCCCGTTACAAACTCTCCCCGAACGTAGTTCAAGGTTCAGTGCTACACCACCCTTCTGACAATCAGATACCATGCTCAGGCACTTAGGCTCGTCGTTCCGTTTCTGTCGTGACATGTGATTTGGTTCGTGCGTGCTCCACTCTAGTGGTGAAAATTGTGACCTGTTTCACTAATCTACTGTCAGAGTATGACACAGTGGTGCAACTCCATCAGCAAAACGATGATTTGAAACACCGCGTGGCTCACACTTTCATCAAGCTCACTGCGGCTTGTACTTCGCTGCTGCAACTGCAATCCACAGTTCCTTCTCCTGTTCGACCTTCATCAGCGGACACCAGCACAGACACTCATCAGGTTAGTTCAAAAACATTCATTGCGTGTAATGATTCACGCTCAGTGATCTCTGCACCCGTCACAAGCCCGTTACATGCAGTGCCACGTGTTTCAAACAGTGCTTTGTGCGCGTGGTGCGAACACGTCCACCGTGCAGACAGCCGCCCCGCATGTTGGTAATTATTCTCCCTCTTTTGTGCGCCAACCACGTGATTTGTTGACCATCGCCGTTCCCCGCGCGATGCCAATGCCTCTCTCGCCCACGCTGGTTACTCAAGGCAAGGCTAACAACAGACAGTCCCTGTGTGTCCCGATTCGCTGCGTGCTGCGCACGCAGCTGACTTCTCCAAACAACTACACGCCGCGCTCACATAATGGGCATGACTTTTCTGCTGCCTTTTCCCACTTGCGCTAACGGCTATGCCTCATCGTGCCCCACTCTTCCCAAAACTTCACGTCAGGACATTACTCAGTCTCGTGTGCAGTTCTCAGTCTCTTCCATCACTGACGGAATGACACACAACATAATTACCACTGTCAGCCCTTCTATGTGGCACAAGGTTAGACACCTCAACCCCAAGTTGTGGATGTCCCAGCACCAAATTAATGAACTTCTGGGGCCAGGCATTCTACAGCCATCAGACAGTAATTTGTCTTCACCGATTCACCTCATCACCAAATACGATGGTTTCTCTTGAATGTGTGGTAATTACAGGCACTTAAATGCTCCTACTATCATGGGCAATTACCCAGTGCGGATCATAAACGATTTCACCCCTATGTTATTGGGTGTGATTGACTGTAAACGTGCCTATAACCAGATTCCCATAGCGCCGGAAGACATTCCAAAGACTGCTATCATCATGTCGCTCTGTTTGTTGCAATACAACTTTATGCCATTTGGCTTAAAGAATGCGGCACAAATGTGGAACGTTTCATTGCCTCAATCATATGAAAGTTCGAGTTTCTTTTGCATACCTGGATGACATCCTCATTTTCAGCAAGTCGATTGAGGACCACGAAGATCATTTACCCCAGGTCCTCCAGACCTTGAACTCCAACGGTGTTGAGGTCAACAAAGATAAATTCCAATTGCGCCAGTCTTCTGTGACATTTTTGGGTTGCACCATCTCCGCAGACTGAATGCAGCCTCCCAAATCCCACATGCAGGCTATCGTGTCATTGCCACCCCTGGCATTGTACAAAGAACTCCAACGTTTCCTGGGTACTATAAATTACTACCGTCGACATCTACCTTCTGCCACCGTCGTACAGGCCCCACTGGCAGACTCATTGTCCGGCAAACAGACTTCGGGCCTTAAGCCAGTCCATTGGACTGAACCTTTACTAGAGGCCTTGAGGGCTATAAAGACAGCGTTAGCTCATGCTGTCATACTCGCCCACCTCAATCCGTCTACGGAGTTATTCATCGCTACGGACGCCAGGGACATCGTGGTCAGGGCAGTATTACAGCAACGCAAAGGCAACATGGTTTCACCCCTTCATTTCTTCTCTAAAACACTGTCTACAGCACAGAAGAAATATTATGCTTTTGATAGATAACTTCCGGCGGTCTATGAAGCCATCAAACACTTTTGCCCTGACATTGAGGGCCCTTCTTTCTCCATTCTTACTGACTACAAACCACTGGCGGACACCTTGGGCAACCCTCCCGGGGTCCTACCCCCTTGGCGTTTCCACCACTTCGACCTGGTCTCTCAATTTACTACGGACATACGCTATGTCAAAGGCACAGAAAACATCCCTGCTGATTTCTTTTCATGGATCAATACTGTCCCACACATCGTCGATTTATCCGACCTCGCCGCTCTCCAGGCCTCTGACGAGGAATCAAGTTCTCCTCACGGATCCTCAGACATCGCTTGTTTTTACCGAAGCCAAGTTCCCCAACATTTTGGACAAAGTGTGGTGCGACTCTTCCACCGGGAATCTGCAGCCATTGCTCCCTTCCACGTTGCGCCACCAAGTCTTTGTCGCCTTGCATAACCTCGCTCACCCTGGCGTCCGGACCACCACATGCCTCGTCATCAATTGTTTTGTTTCGAAAAATGTTGAGCAGGACTCTCAAAGCTGGGCACGCAGGTGCATTTCCTGCCAATGCAACAAAATTGGATGCCACACCTCCCCCCCCCCCCCCCCCTCCCAGCAAGTTTGACATTCCACAAGAACGTTTTCATCATGTGTATATCAATCTTATTGGATTTATCCTCTCCACAATCAGCCGCATGTCTTGTTGGGTGGAAGCTGTTTCTTTACCCAACATCGCAGCAGAAACCATGGCCAAGGGATTTGTCTTGTCATGGATCGCTAGGTTCAGTTGCCTGTCCTAACCTGCCATCACCACCGATCAGGGTCGACAGTTTGAGTCTGCACTTTTCACTATTCTATGTAACTTTTGCAGTATTAAAAAAATTCATACAACAGCCTACCACCCAAAAGCAACAGTTTAGTGGAACGATGGCACTGCACCCTTAAAACATTACTCAGATGCCATGACTGCCTCTGGTCTGAAGTGTTCCTTGGGTGTTACTTGGTCTCCGTTCGAGCTTTAAGCCTGACTTATGGGGAACCATGTCCAAATTTGTTTTCAGCAAGAACCCAGTTCTACCTGGGAAACTTACCCTGCCTCAAGCATCTGAGGATTTCCCCACCTCTCCAGACTTTATTAGTAGAATGCGCACCCACTTTAGGCACACATGGCTACATCCGCCTGTCAGTCATTCCCCGCCGGACACTTAGGTGCCAACCACATTCAACACATGCTCCCACATTATGCTCAGGGATGATCCGTTAGACAACCCCTGCAGCCCCCATACCTTGGCCCCTTTGAAGTACTCTGGAGGGGTGAGATGACATTCGACATTATGGTTAAAGATCACCCGCAGACCGTTTCGCTACACAGGCTCAAGCCTGCTTTCATAGACTCCAATGCCCCTCTGCCATCCCAGTCGGACCATCCGGAATTTTTCATTGTCAAGCCCGATAATGAATTAGCTCATCCCATGGTAGTGTCTTCGCCTTCTGATGATTCTTCACTGCAGTTCGTGGGTTTCCCAACCAAGTAGTCATCAACCTCATGTGCAGGTTTTGATGACGTTTCATCTACTGGAGAGACTTGCTCCCCGACTTTCAACTCGCACTGCAATGTACCACCTAACCACGTCGACGAAGTGTCGGTTGTCGTTTTCGACGACTGGGTGCTCGTGCTCCTTACAGACACTGCAGACTCAACACTCAACGAGGAACTAGATGTCAAGGTAGTGCATAGCCTGTCCCTTCCCCAAGAGTGTGATCCATCGAGAGTTTGTGCATTCATCTCCTCTTGATGGCTTGATCTGCATTAGGAGCAGGCACACTGCACACCTCCCCACACCTCTTCTCCCAGGTCGGCCGACACATTGTCCGCCCCTGCTGGCTGTCTGATTATGATGTGGACCTGCAGCATGTCACCATGCCTTCGCACGCTGCTCTGACTGAAATGGAGCTTCCAGTCGTGCACCTGCAGGCTCACACTACTCACTCTAATGCCGATGCCGACACTGACACCCACACCCACTCCCACACCCACACCCTCACAACCTCCCCTCAGGCCTCACCGGCTGTACTCCGTTCTGCGGAGGGGGGTGTTTCTGTGTGGCATTGATAGGCCACATTGACCACGTAAAGCATGATCTTTGAACTCTTAACTGCTCTGACAAGCTGCCATGTTAATATTCCAGTCAGCCTTTGTACCTTGTATAGTGTACACATGTATCTTTCTTTGTGCTGAAATATATGTATGTTTATGGGAACAGTTTGTTGCATATACAGTTATCCGTATTCCTGTTTCCCATAACATGTTGCATATGTGACAGTAGTTTGTGTGACTGGATCAGTGAATCTCTCCATATGTTTAAGATTCCCAACATTTACAAATTAAATTGTAGAGATGGTTAATCATGACATGACATGTGTGGAAAGTTTCATAACTATAACAAGTAACATCAAATGATACAAACTTTCATTGTTGAATTTTTTTGTATAACATTATGGATTGCGTAAATACTTTATCCCTGTCTTCTCCAAACCTACTCTGGTATTGCTTTATCCCACTTTGTACTCTTAATAGTTTGTGCACAACTGAACATGTAAGACAGACAGATAAGTAGTTATTAGTAGAAAGAATTGTGTAAAAGACACACAAAGATCACTAAGGGGACTATGACAGGAACATGAAAGGTAGAAGTAAATGTCATGTGGTTGGGTCCTCTGTGTTTTGCCATGCGTGATACACAATAGAGAGGATACCCCCTGAGTGAGTTTATTAATGACAGTTGTACATTCGTGTGATTTTGGTTTTAGCTGTGTAACATATCTCAGTCTATAAATTTTCTTTGATTTTGGATATTCTATTCTGTGAGCACCTGGCTGATGGTTTTCCAGTATATCACATGGCCCAGTGATGTTAACTTCATAAAATTTCTTAATCTCATTGTTAACTGCTTTAGATTTCTCTAACTTTTTGGTAGAATGACATCACATATTCCAAACTGTGTTATCTTCTCTTTACTATCATGCATCTGTTTTCTCCTACTATAATGCTGTTCCAAGGTGTTCCTATGTCCTCTCTCTCATCAGCAGTAATGCTTTTATATACAGGATATTCAATTAATTCATCAATCAGATTAGCAGGTGTCATATTATAAAGTATTTCATATGGTAAAGAAACAGTGGTTGAGTGCTATAAGCTGTTTAGTACATCTTCAAAGCAACTAATGTATTCTATTCTGTTTGAATGATCTTTACTACAGTAAGTTCTACACAAGTCTCTCTGTTGAATTAAATGGCAGAGAATAAGCTGAGATTGGCACATGTTTTGTGTTTCTCACAAAACAAAAACTTTCATATGTTTTTGAAGTGAACTGACTCCCATTATCGGAAAGATATGCTTTAGGAACACTTGCATCTATAAAGTCGTATTGAGTGATCTTTAATATGATTTTCTTACTTGTTACTTTCTTCAAAAGAAACAATTTTGTAAACTTGGAGAATAAACCCCCTGCAACAAATATATATCTGTGAACCCCCTCCTCCTCCTTTTGCTTTCTAGGAGTAACACTCTGTAAGTATCTCTTACATGTTTCACAGCTGACTTTTACATGTTGGCATCTTTCACAGCTAGCTAAATACTTCCTTACTCACTGTCAATGTTGTAGAAAAACACATTTTCATGAATATATTGAATACATTTTAATGACCCATAATATCAGTATTTTCTTGTGTATATTTTACAAGAGTGTCACCATGCTGCTCTAGTCAACAGATTTCCCAGCTGTCACTATCTGGACTATGTCTTTTAAACAAAATTAAAATTCTGTTACATACCTGGTAATACTGTTGGACTTTCTCACACCCCTCCTATTTCCCTTCCACACCTTTTTCTATTGTTGCAGAAAGACTGCCCACCTTGTAACTCTACTGTGATATATCTTAAAACCTGGACATAACAGAAAGATATGTGATCACGATAAACAAATATTCTTTGTGCAAGTAAATAATTTCTGAGTTTCATACACCCCTATACAATAGCCAGAAGTTCCTCCTCAGCAACTATGTAATTCTTTTCAAGTTTTTGATATGTTCTACTTGCAAAGACAATTGAATGTTGTTCTATTTTCTCCATCAACTGTCTTTTTTTGGAACAGGTGTACTCCTAATCCAGAATCACTACTGTATGATGTCAAAGAAAAGAGTAATGAAAGATCAGATCTGTGTACTATTTTGCTTTTAGGAAGTTGTTCCTTTATCGAATCAAAAGCTACACAGCAGTCCTCCCTCCATTCCCATTTGGCATTTTTCTGTAAACGGGGGGGAGGGGGGTGTTTAAAGTGGTCTCTCAAAGAGAAATTCAAGTTTCGCCAGATGTGGGTTTTGGTAGAAGCTTACTCCTTAAACATTTTGAATGCACTCATTATAAGGAACCACAAAATATTTGTAAGTGAGATTGAAAATAATATATTGGGACTGAATGCTTTATTCTGAAGGCTTACATGGTTTCCACACCTAAGCAGTTACTGTGACCAGTGCCATTGCAACAGGCTCCCACATTTGTTTTTCTGATTTCCGGACACATTTTCTAGCTGTCTTCAGGCAAACATAACAACAGAATATAGAAGGTATTAAATAATATAACTTAATTCAAAATTCTCACAAAGAGGTAGAAAGGTGGATGACAGCTTTCTATATATTAAAAGGATTTAGAAGAGTTTCAGCCTCTGTATTATGCATGTTTTATGGAAGTAACTAACTGTTATTATGATGGACATGTTGGCCACTTCTCCCAATCAGACGCTATGTCAACATTAGTAATCTACAGAAGAAACTATCAAACTAAAATGAACAACAAGAAACTATATTTGTAGGCCAGAAGACATGTTTAAACATTGATATTTGATATGATATGTAAAAAAAATATTACTCTTCATACAAGTGAGGTAACAAATATAATAAAATGGCTTATCTTACGTCAGACAATTCCAAAACAGAAACGTTTATACTAAAAAGTAGCAGAACAAGTTTCCTGTCTCAATATGATTGACAACAATGGCAATCCACACTAGAACTATATAGTGTGTAAAAAAAAGTTGTGACTTTTGACAGTTCAGTACAGAGCTATTATAATCTGACAGCTTCTCGGCAGACAGCAGTGCTGTTCATGGCAAATAATAGGCAATGGCCACTTTTCCTGTCCTGGTTACTCTACCCCACCTTCTGTAGATCTTACTATTAACTGGTAACCTCATAAATTAGTATATTATATTAATGAGTAGCAGAAATATTAATATGATCACAATTATTTACCAAATGTTTTGAATAACATTTTTCTTTTATTGATTGCATTGTATAACAACAGCCTTAATGTGGTGGCATATTATTTGCCAGAAACAAGCAGTACATTTGAAGATGGAATGGCTCTGTAATGTGCATTCACGAATCCGTGTTGCTTCCATTTGACATTTATACCATGGCAACTGATTGGTACTAGTTGCGCATGCTCATGAGTTGTCAGCACTGGAAGGTAAACAATAAAATATTCCCTCTCTCACTTCTATAATTCTATTAACCCTGCAGTGGCAGTGCTACATAGCACTCTGCCCCCTGACATAAGTGCGTATTTTACTTAGCTCATAACTGAATTCACCAATGTCAATTAAAATTAAGCATGTCTTAAAATATTATCTTCTCTTATTATTTATGTTTGTTACTGAGCAAGAAAAATAAACTGTTAAGGAACTCATAACCTAGCTGACATTTTTGGATTTTGGTATTAACCACTTGATTTTCATTATTATAAAATACAACTGAGAGCTGCAGGCTGCACGTACACTTGATTTGGGTCGCAGTTTGATGACCACTGACATAAATGGTCAAGTCTGCCAAAAGTTTATTTTCTAAAACAAAGTCTAATTACTTGAATAAATTCTGCCACAGAGACATTGAGGCCTGATAGCACTACACTGTATTGAGAATATCTCTCATTATACAGTAATGGAGAGTTTTTTTTCTGGAATCAAGACAAGATCGAGTGCAATTTGATGGTACCCAGAAGTCAAACCTAAGCTAGTCATATACATACTGTTTTCAAACAATGGAAAATCCAAGATGGAATGTAACGATAGTATGAGAAGGAAATTTGCTACTCATCATAAAGTGGTGATGCTGAGTTACAGATAGGCACAACAAAAAGATTCTCACAATTAAAGCTTTCAAGCCATGGACCTTTGTCAACAATAGACAGACATATGCACATGGGTGGGGGTCTCCCCCCCCCCCCCTCCGTCACACACACACACACACACACACACACACACACACACACACACACACACACACACACACACACACACATACACATTCACAGAAGCGCAGAGCAAATTGCTCTTTTTGGATCTTTCAGTAATAGCTTCATGTCGCCCCATTTGAAACCAGTTGTTACTTTTACAATCCAGTCTTTGCCCAAAAGCAAATTTTATTTCAGGTCCTCTTATCACTAAGCAACATTGTTCAAAAGAAATATTATCTATTAGTTTTGAATGACAATAAAACCTACTCTTCCACAATCTTACAATACCTCCCTGTAGCACCTTTGATTTTATTTCCAGTTGCCGGAGATTGAAAAACATTTTCTCCGTCGTTTTTCCTATCTCTTAACTTTCCTGAGATTCTACTTACAGCACTTACAATGTCAAACATGCAATTCCCTTTCCAATTACTTGTTTGCACGCAAATGTATTGACTTCCTTGCACATTCCTTTCATCTTTATTTTCTGCTTTATCTAACAAATCACTTTCTACTTTTTAAAATTCTATATCTTCCCCTTCTTCTGTTAATTCTTCTTCTGCCAACAGTTGCAAAGCCCTGAAAGGCTCATTACAGTCTATCAATTCATTATTTGTTTTAGAATCCCCACCCCTGCTGAAATCTGGATGGAAATCCTGACCAATCTCTTTCAAAACACCATGTATTTGACTACCATTTCACATACCATTAAAATGCTCCCATGTTACCTTCAGTATTTTAACTCCAATAAGTTTACTTTGCCTTTTACATGTCATTACAAGTGGATACTATAAAATTAAGCACGTCTTAAAATATTATCTTCTCTTACTATTTTTGTTTGTTACTGGAGTTATGACCTGATTATAATGTTCGACCTTAACATTCTGTTCTTACTTACTTCTTCACAAAGGAAAACATTTTTCTATTCTTCAATATCAGAAACCTCATTATTGACAATGTCATCTATAACACAACTGTCTCTATTTCTTCACTGATGAGTCCTGCTTCAAACTGAGCTCCAGTACCAACAAAGATGTGTGTGGAGACGTCCCGGACACTGATGGGATGCCAACCTGACTTTTACCATCATATTGCCCAACAGTGAGGAGTGATGGTCTGGGGTGCCTGCTCCTTTTCATACCATGAACCCTTTGGTTGTTGTCTGTGGCATGTTAATGGCACAGTGGTAGGTCAGTGATATTCTATGCTCCAGTTTGTTACCTTACATGGCAAGCCATCCTAGGTTTACATTTTAGCAAGATAATGCTTGTCCGTGCACAGTGAGAGTTTATACTGCTAATCTTCATGCTTGCCAAACCATGCCTTGGCCAGCCAGATCACCATATCCCTCCTCTGTTGAGAACATTTGGATCATTAGGGACAGTGCCTTTCAAACAGCTTGTGATTTTGACATCTAATGTGCCAGTTGGACAGATTTTGGCACAATATCCCTCAAATGGATATCCAACAACAATCAGTCAGTGCCAAGCCTACTAACTACTTGCTTAAGGGCTAGAGGTGGACCAACACTTTATTGACTTGCTCAATTTGTGAGGCTCTGTCTCTTGAATAAATCATCCAAGTTTTTTGGAAATTGTAATCATTTGTCTGTACATGTACATCATGTCTGCTGATTTCCGTCTCATTCAGATAATTCCTTCATGGTGCACAAGAAGGTGCTGAAAATGAAGTGGACTGATACCTGAAGAAGTCCCTGCAGAGTTGGTAAGGAAAGAAATATGTCCAAAACACTGACTAGAAAAACAAGTAGAGTGATAGGACATGAGTAAAGACATGGGTGATTAACTCCTATGTTACTAGGGCAGGGTAAAGGATGTTCTGGAGCTTTTAACTGGGTTACGGCATCACTCATATAATAGTTTTAATAGTTAGTAACAAACAGTCCACATCACTGCTTTTCGATATACTTTCTGACAATAGCAGTTCACTGGTGAATGCACTGAAATGCACTATGTCTCACTCATTTTCAGATGTTAACACCAGCATGTTTATTTACAGTGACATATATTTAGGAGGTTTTATATATATTAATTATTGTAATATCTTATAGGACAACTAATTAAAGTTTACATCTGGATTTCATATTTTTAAAAAATAAGTTGTCACAGCCTAGTTGTCTGCTGAAGGTGCACCATGAACCAAACTATGTTAGTGCATAGAATCCCACACACACCTATTTACTGTGTGGATACTGTTTCAAAAAATATAGATACATATCATCATATGATTTTTTTCATGTTATTTTAAGTAACTTGAAGTTTCATCGTTTTCTGCATTGGTGTTTTCTAAGAGAAGTTTACAACAGTGTAACATTTCCTCACAGAAAGGAGAATACCTCAAGACTTAATCTTGACAAATCAGGTGAGGTGAAACTGAACAAAAGAGTTGCAGTGAATATTATTCAGATGTTTGGTGTCAGATGATCAAAACCATTAAAAATGTATATTAGCCAATATGGCATTTTAAGAAGGAGAGCTAATTCATGGAGAAAAGCTTGTTATGTGAATTACTTTGATTGGAATCCAAAAAAGGCAAGAATAACAATGTAAGAGAAATGTGCAGTAAGGATGACAGGCTAGTGATTGCTAAAACAACACCCTATTAAATGATATTCAGTTTTGTTGATATGTTGTCTATTTGATGACTTGTGTATGATCTCAGAGGTTGGCACTTTGTACATAGTTTCTCTGACGGTCTAAAAATGGTTGTGTTTATATGTTAACTGTATGGGTTCATTATCCAGTTCAGAAAAAAAATGTGTTCCAAGTACAATGTTCTTATTATTTCAGGGCAGTGAATTTGGTTTATTACTCCAAGTACAGCGAGAAAGTATAAAAGTGGTGTCGGAAATTGTACACAGACTTAACAGTACTAGTGGTTACAGACATTGTTGAAATTAGAATTACAACAGAAATAGATATATCTTTCAGGTTCTTTCAACCATTCACTAAACTGCTCACCACTGTGTTAGTGGATAATGTTGTAGTGATACTGTGGAAAGTCAACAGTCTCTACATTCATACAATGAAGATTTCGAGCATTCTGTATGGCAAAATAATGCTCATTGAACCAGACAGCATTCACGGATTATTTCACTTGCTGTGACTGGGCAGTGCAACTAAGTTAGAGTCCAAATCAATTGCATGATAATTATGCTTGTGTTCATATGTCTGCAGAGTTCAACCACACACTCAAGTTTCTAAGTAGTCCACCTCAACCAAAATCATTCTTGTACAGCGAATTATGTTCTGTGCATATTAATATTGAGATTACCTTAAAATCAAATACATGCCCTATTAGACTGAATGTCACCTCATCATACAGCAGAAAAAAGAAAGTATTTTTCTTCTATACGTCAACCAGTGTGAACTTGTGGATCAAAGGATAATTGAGCTATTGCTTGCAGAGTTGGAATTCTGCATGATACATGAAGAAATTACTGCAAAGGAACCAACATTTACGGAAGCTTATGAAACTGCAAGCACACATCAACTGTGTTACACAACTAGTGAAGTCAAAACAGCCCAGCTGCAAAAGTCAGTGAGAAATAGACATCAATTAGGCTCCATTCCATCAAAAATGAAAGACAAAAGAAGCCTATTTCTTACAGATGATTACTGCACAGGGTGAGTCAACATGGCCCCATCACTCGAAGTAAAATGCAAATAAACAAAAGTAACAATAATGGGTTCTGTCCATGTTACAGTTGTAGTGTGAAGGCTTCTACCACAACTGTAGCAAAGAAGGGGCACATTGTCAATTTACATAAGTCAGAAAAAGTGGCTAGAGCAATCCAAGGTGCAAATCTTGTTGGTGTATTGACACACCCAAACGAACAGAACAATACTTCACAACAACACAGCAAAATTTATAAAATCAATGCATTTAATCCAACCAGTAAAGAAATGCTTACAATCAAGACTAACTGAATGATTTGTAAATAACATTAGACACATGTTCACCATGAAGCATAGTTGATGAGAAAAAAATGCTCAACTAAACATTGCATTATAAATCATCAATCAAAAATTTTCTAGCTGTTGTAGGCACTGAAACCCAATACATTGGCTGCTTTCCAGGAAACGCCACAATGTATGTGATAGAAGAGCACTTAGACTAGGAAAAATCACTAATGTGTGGCAGTGCTTGCATTTTCCGGCCACAACTCTCCATTTTGTCAGCCTGTGGGCCCTCCCACGAACACCCCCCCCCCCCCCCCCCCCCCGTCCCTCCCTCCCTCTTCTGCATTACTAGCACTGTTTCAAATTGACACATGTGCAACAACACACTCTGTGACCTTTTGTTGTCAGCATTACCTTCATTAAGGGATTATTTGTGATAATAAAACAGATCTAATGATGAGAAAATGTCTGAGGAGGTAAGATCCTTAAAACAAAAAATCTAATAAATTCTTGCACTTCAATTCCTTTATTATTATTATTATTATTGAAATGACAGTTTGTATTGACACATTTGTTACTTTGATACGGGCATTGAAAGAACTTTCACAATTAATTTTAATATTTTTGCAACTCCTTTTGCTGTGGATATTGAAAAGTCACCTCCTGAAATGCAGTTGGATCTCACTGAGTATTTGTGGAACTATATGATGAGAGATAGGATTTGCACTGCAGAAAATATGGAAATGTAGCAGAATTTTGTGCCTCAACAGTTCCTGCATTTGTTTAAAATAGATGCTCAAGGTTGTAGCATGTGCTGAACAACATACTTGAGTCAAAGTGGGCAATCAGCTTGATGGCTAGTAGTTTCACTACAACAGTGAGATGCTAAAAAAATTAAAAATGTGGAATGATGGGAAAAAATGTTCTTCTTCTTTGGAAGTTGTAGGCCTATTGCAAACTTCATACTTCTGTCTAAGATTAAATGAAATGCAGTATTTTAATTTTTAATAATACAAATCAAAAGGAGTGGCAGGAACAGTTACTTGCTTATACAAGAATGTTCTTTGTGATATAGGAGACAAATTACTGGGCTCTCTTGCCTCTGGTGCTGTACGTGCCCACGAAGTAAGTACCTTTAACCCTTTGAGACATTATATGCAAAGGAAACTGAAGCAAAGTAGAATTGGGATTCTATGGAAAAGTTTCAACAACACATGTTATTGCCAAGAAAAATGGAAAATGTGCAGTCCTAAAGCAGTGACTGCTCAGCAACCAGTGCAGTGCTGTGAGATGATATCAATCAGGTGCTGATCAATGCACCAGTGGAAAGAGCAGGCAGCAACATATCTCCAAGAAGACAGAGTTCAGCAGATCCTGTCAACAATCACCTAACCAGCTGCCCATCACTGGTTCGTTCGCAGACTTTGAGAGCATCAGTACTGAGTAATAGGAAGACAATACTTATCCTGTGTTCTCTGAGTAGTAATAGAGAGTGAATGTAATTGCATGTAGGAGGCACAGGAAGCACAAGAAGCCAATTCATAATGAGAAGTTATGTTTCTTTCCTTTTTAGAAATGAAGTATTCCATTAATGTGCACGTTCTTTGTACAAATCATTTTGGATTTGTGCCACTGCCCATCACAACTTCTCTCCTTCCTTGCTTGTGTATGTGTTGGCTTCTCAAAGTAGCTGACACAACAGTAAATATGTATTACTGGGAACTACAAGTTGAGTTTAAATCCATGATCATTGCTGAACATCCTGTTGCAAAACCTGAGATCATATTAAATGCACTTTTTGTTCCATACATCCATAGGTCAGCATATCCTCAAGGATCTAGAACATGTCATAAAACAAGAATACATATATTTAAAATAAACACACATGGTATGCTAATCTCCCTTCCACAGATTCCAACTGAAATTGTGCTAAGACGTCTAAAAGTCTTTAACATATTTCCATGTAAAAGGTAATAACCATCATTTGTTCAAGTGTATAGGAAAATAATAAATATTTTAACATTTGAATATCACAGGTGCCTATATAAAGAAGAAACTGGGTATGCACTAATATGGTAAAAACTAATACAGGTATTATTATGTGTTAAACATACAGTTTATGGTGCAGCAAACATGCACACTATTGGCATTGGCGATCATATGGAAACTTTTCTACAAGGTCATTCTCCTGTATGGAATAATGATAACTGACCATAAGCATCTTGTACAAATTGAAGCAGATCATAATCTCTTGCACAAATTGTACATCCAGAAAAATGATTACTGTATTATGCATCAGCTGCACAGCAAACTACATTGATTTTTATTCCCACTTCTGCATTAATGTCCATTTCAGAGTGAAGAAGGCCAATAAAAATGCAAGCTATTGTTCTTGTGTGCCATTATCATAAACAACATAAGCAATTCACAAATAATGACTAAAGAACAAACAGCTCAGGATGAATTTGGACATTTTACGTTGCACAAAATCAGCAGTTCCTCTTAAAAGTAGAGTATGTGGCTTGAGAGACAAGGAAAGACCAGGATTTAGGATGAATTGTGTAACTGGTGCAGACAGGACAGAACTTATCACACACTAGATACATGCCATCAGGAATCTAGTATACATTTATACATTGGTAGCTGAATGCTTACTGCTATAGGACCAGTCATCATTGTAGCTGCACAATGGGAATCACTCAAGTAGAAGTAGTTAAATGAAGGGGATGTCTCGTTGCTCAATTTTCTGTCCTGGTATTGATGCACCTATTGAATAAATCATCAAGTCTTGCAATTATTGTTGTAGACATCCTCAATTTCAATACCATCATTGGGAGTCTCATAAAGGACCATGAGAGCAGATACATACAGATTATGCGAGACCATTGGAGGTAGGATGATACTCATTGTTGTTCATGCTTATAGAAAATGTCTGGAGGAAAGAGCAACTCACTCCACCACATCTTCCAACTACTGCATTACTGGACAATACCTTCACTTCATATGGGGAGAAGAGGACTGGCATATGTAAATGGGAAAAACCTTGATATTAATCTTTTTTTAATGTGGCTGACTTCCTGTCATCTTGAAACCTATGGTTTTAAAGTTGATACTATTCAGTGTCTTTCCAGCAGTACAGTGCAGCCACATGTTGTTCACAACTAATGCTCAAGTATAATAAACAGCAAGTGGCATGGCACTTCTATTGGCCATTGTTGGTGAAAGAGGAGGGATCCTCTGTAAATGATCATGAAATGTACAATCCTTAATTGTTTTTGAATGACATTGTAAACCATTGTTAATTTCTTGTGTTCTTGTAGTAAAAGTTTATATTCAAAGAGGGCTTGAGGTGAGCATTTCTGTGCTCTGTATAATGTGTCTTATGTTAATGAATGATTTAGTTGAAGTTTAATGTGTTATTGAATATCGTGTTAAGTAAAAAGTTTTATTATGTACAGTAACTAGTGTTTGATTGGTTATGAATGATTGACACAAAACTGATGATGGAGAATTGAATACATGTCTGATGTCTTACTACTGCCCTACATCACTTGATTAGATAATTACAGTTGCTGATGCTGGCAGTAGATATTGATTGTTTTGCCATAAAAAAAACTGAAAAAACTGCCAATTTGGTTGTTGTGGGCTGATTCTATGTTCTGTCATTGAGAGTTGGTAGAGTGATGCTTTGATGTGTCAGGATGGTATTGATACTTCCTACCTGGGCATCATGGATTTGATGATGGATGTGAAGGTCGGCAACCAGTCATCAAGATGCCAACAGCTGAGGAAAATTCTTTATTTAATACAGAGTTCTCAAATATATATATATATATATATATAAATATATTGCCAAGATGGATATGTGCTTCCCACGCCCCCCCCCCCCCCCCCTCCCCATCCTACATGTGCAGTCACGTTCTGAGTGGCAGCATAGTGGCTTGGTGTAGCAAATGGATACTGAGTTGGCTTCTGCCGGTCACAGCTCCCTTGACTCAAATCTGTGTTTCTAGTATTGGCCACAATGCCAGACAGCAGTGTGGTTGCGGGACAGCACGAGAGGCTCTGAACTCTGGAACTTGGCATGACTGAAATGCTGATGGTGAACAACATACATGCAGTGTACACTGAAGACTACAACAATATGGTGGCTGTATGTTTAAAAACTCCCAGCTTCCCAATTTCTGGTGGCAGGATGGGCACATATAACTAGTATCTCAGATGGTTTGTTTGCCTGGTGCTGATGGTAGTGTGACATAGCGAATTTGACGTGATGCTGACTTCGCACAACCCCACAGGTGATATTGATGCATCAGCTAAAATGTGTCTTGCAATACTGAAATGTCTGCATGCTGTGCACTGAAGACACACATGTGAATCATGAGTTACTTACTTTTAACAATGTATAATGTTAATTTCCCTTCAAGTAGCTCTCACTCATAACTTATTCATGTAAATGTTCATAGCCAAGCATTGCCAATGGATGTGTGGCAATTCTTATTAACACGATGAATTGGTGGGCAGTGGAAATAACAAGCACACAATTTTACACCCAAGTGAAGCACTTTATTCACATAAACACCACACAATAATAGCAGTGAATACATACAATGGCTGTTGATACCGTACAGTGTCAAAGATCGTCAAACCAAACACCGCAGCAGTTCTTGTCAAAGCAGACAACTACATCTTCGATGTTGGCAGTTGTCACAGAGCCCTCATCCCATTCCCCTGGCAGTGTGGAGCATAGCGGAGGAAGTGAGCTAGTGTAGCCGAGATCAACAAGGTGATGTGGCAGTTGGTCATGTGTGGCAAGTTTACTTGACCAAACACATCATGGCTGGCCTGTCGCGGGGTGCATCTTGACCGTTTCTTGTAGTGTGGGCAGGCATGGAGCTGTGTAGGGCTGACAAAATATAGTCTTGATGCCATCCATGCTGGATGGTGAAGAGGGCATCCAGTGCAGAAGATAGGGATTGACTGATCCTGGGTCGTGGTGACGGCACACATGGCAACATGAACATGGATGGTAAGGCGGTCAAGGGTTTCCATCGAGACAGTGCTGCTGTCTTTTCCACATTAGGAGGAACGGTGAAGGCA
Source organism: Schistocerca gregaria (assembly GCF_023897955.1). Taxonomy (NCBI): domain Eukaryota; kingdom Metazoa; phylum Arthropoda; class Insecta; order Orthoptera; family Acrididae; genus Schistocerca; species Schistocerca gregaria. The sequence goes on from NC_064920.1 coordinate 662,049,098, forward strand.
GGCAGGAGTGTGACATGATGCATGGAGTCATCGAACATGCAGGGAGGTGAGTGGAGCACATAACTGTAACGAGACATCATCGACTGAGAAAGGAGAGATATTGGCGATAAAGAGTGTGATGCAGGAGGGAGAGGGTGACATGGGGAGCTTGAGACAAGTGGAAATGGTGACGGTGTCAGAGAGAGAAATGTCATACGGTACTTGTAGCATTTGGAACATGTGCATTGTCGGGACTGGGGGAGTCTGACAGGGAGAATTCCACGGGAGAAGGAGCAAACTCTTTATCCAGAGAATACATCAAGGTATCTGAAGAAGGGAAGTCATCATGAAGCATCCAAGCTAGCTTGAGTCTGTTAACGGAGACAGTTTGTGGCTTACCTTATAAGAGGATATTGAAGGTGTGGGCATAGCGACAGAGCACTTTGTGGAAGCCAGAATGGGGCTGTAGAAGAGTGGGCTGCACAGTGCTGTCACGGACCATTATATAGTCACAGTGCTCTACGTTTTTGTGAATAAAAACATGTAGGGCAGTGTGGGTACATCTCAGATCAGGAAGTAGGACACACGAGCTCTGCTTTTACCTGGCATCACTCGTGCCTATTGTTGTCACAGGATAACTCCCGTGTTAGATTTTTTCTAACAAAGATATTTCTTTATGTTTTCGGCTGTAGGTTCCATAAAGATATACAATTAGTAAGTAAATTACTTCTTTATTATTACCAAAACATTATAATTACATATAAACATTAAATGAAACATATATCTTGCTTTAGTTTTAAAAATTCAAGAAGCAGTTTATCATTACATCACAAAATTTCTCCTAACAGTACTTTGAAATAGTGACTGTAAATGAACATCCAAGGCTACAATCACACCTATTTTATTAATCTGAGTCAATTCCAGCTTCTTGTGATAAACACATGTGGCAAGTAAGAACACTCATTGCTGTATGTTCTTTACAAATGAAACTGGGACAAAAATGGCAGTTATGCTGTGTATATCTGTTTTTTCTTTTAGGACAGTAGTGACATCTTTTTTTTTTTTCTTTTTTCTCTTGATTCGCCTGCTCCTTCTGCTGTAGGGAGGGTGTGTATACCTACAACTACTTTTATTTGCCCCTTCAAGTGATGTGATGTGCTTGGACTCGTATATGTTTGATCACATGTGCTTTTTTAAGTACAATACTCAGTTCTGTTAGGAATCTTCTCCTTGGCATTAAGTCATTCATATTCATCTTGTATGTTATTTGAGCATTTATCACCCTGATGTTCAGCAAGGTGAAACACAGCATAAGGGGCTAGCGGTTGCTTATTCTGGAAACAGAATATTCTGGTTTCAGATTGAGCAAAGGAGACAATTGTTACCTGGCTTCTCTCTAAATGCGAAAATGCTGCTGTTTATTGTCCTACTCTCTACAGATAGTAACTCTGGTGGAATTTCTCTCTTATTCATTTGCAGAGTCGATTATTAGTGTACAGCTCATTAGCAACTGGTATAGATGTAAAGTAATTGTCCATCATCACATTCTTGCCTGGTTTTTCAATGGGTTGAATTATTCATAAAACCACTTTCCTCACATCATTAAGTACTTGATATGGACCAGCAGGCTGTTTGCTTGCATATATTTCCATATTCAGCATGTAAAAAGTTTTAGCACCACAGAGTGCATGTACTTTTACTCCATATTTTGCTGGCTTATTGGGAATATACTTCCCGAATTTGCAACATCCACGGAAAGTTTCTATCATCTCGTCTATAGTTGTCAATGCTCCTACACTGTAACTCTTCTTGTAGATGTTCACAAACTCATTAAATATTTCCTTAATTGGTGCTGGATTATTTGTTTCCTTCCTCTGTATTGAGGTGCTGTGACTTTTTCACTCCAGCGAGATATAAAACACCAAAGAAAGCAGATAATTCTTCAAAATCTGTCTGTGGGCAGTCTTGAGCACTCCATGAATATTCTGCTGCCATTCTATCTAGTTCTCGGTTTGTGTATTCTACAATGTGGTCAGTTACATTATCTGTAAAATAACTTTCCAGCAGTTGAGAACAGTTTTCAATTTTTTTGCTTTCTCCTTTACACCTGGAAGCTGTGTCACAACATTCTGATGATCAGATTTTGACAGGGGGGCTTTATGTTTGAACCATTTTGTTTTGGCATCCCTACCTTGATACGTATCACAATTTGCAGATGTGAGGGCTACTGTAGACGCAATTTCAGAATTGCTGTCAGACTTCTCTATTGCTGTGTTTACCACTTCATTTCTGGGCTGTGCATGGTATCTGAAGACGGGTCTTCTATATGGAGATTATCATCCATTGGTTCCTCTAGCCACATCAATATCTGTTCATCCAATATGAGACCTATCCTGTGTACACAGCTGCTTCATTCATTATATAAAACCAAATAAGTATACTTATGTAATACATGCAGATCAGTGCTAGATTTTTTCCAACACGCGAGCAATCGCAGGTTAAGGGTACAGGGTCAGTGCATAACTAACCCATTACTCTGGGGGATGATATGCCATAGTGCAGAATTTATTGACACTGTATAAGTACACAGTCTGCTGAAAAGGATGAATTCGAGGGCCAACCAAAAGAAGATCCAGGAGGCAACAAATGCACAAGCGACAGTGTCTGCTTTAATGTCCAGGAGAGGAACAACCTCAACCCTCCAGGTGACATGGTCAATAATAGACTATGTATTTTCAACACTCTTATGTGGGGGGGGGGGGGGGGGGAGGGGGATGGAGAGGGCACCACCGAGGTGAAGATGAACATGTCGAAACTGTCCTGGGATGTTGAGTTGACCTAGGGGAGGGTTGACGTGGTATCTGACTTTACTGTGTTTGCATGGTAAACATGCACATGTTCATCAGGAACAATGTGAGTAATTGCTTTAATATCCAGAAAGGCAAGGTTGTGGATCACTGAGGAGAATTAGCGCTGTAGGGGGACAGGGACAACAGGGTGAAGGGTACCTGTGGAGGTGTCACAGAGCACCAAGTGGGAAGACCCAGGTAGGCGTCATGGTTCGATAACCAATGAGGTAGTGTCATCTTGTAATAAATGGCCTATACCTGGATCATCTTGTAGCCATGCCAGTTGATCCAAGTCCTACAGTGAAGAGATGGTATGTACACAAGATATGTGGTCAGTGATGACATTCTCAGCTACTCTGGTATGGTGGATGTCAGTGGTGTCCTGGCAAATGAGGTCCATATGGCACAAGCAACAAGTCATTATTAGAATTTTGGATGGCATCCATGAATGGTTTGTGATATTTGTAGATTGTTACAGACCAGCCTTCGATGTCCTCATAAAAGTGACAGACTGCCTTGTAAATTGCCAACAGTTTCCTACCGAAGGTGGACCACTTTTGTTGTGAAGCAGTGTTCCTCAGAAAAGAAACAAAGGGGTAGTGCCGAGTCACCTTTGTGCTGTTTTAGGATAGTGTTAATTGAAGAATTGCTTGTGCTAGTAGTGAAGGAAATGCGCGGATAAGTGATGTGGTGAGCTGAGGTTATAGTGTTGCCCTGTACAGTTTTAAGTGCATCAAATGTATGTCACTTGTCATCAGACTGTAGCACCTTGTGAGCACCAGAAGTGTTCTTGTCTGCTGAGTCAGCTATAGAGGGGCTTGGAGCAAAAGCAATATGATGCTAGAAAAAATTAATGATTCCAAGAAAAAGACTGAGGTCACAAAACATCTTGGATAATAGTAAATGACATATAAACATGATGTGGTTGGACAGGAGGTGAATATTTTTGGCAGAGAAAGTAAGGCCCATGAAAATGACACTGGTTGCACATAACTAAGATTTATCATGTTCTATGGTGACACCATTGTTAGCAAGTACTGTGAGAACTTGAGGTAAATGGAGACCTTGCTCTGCAGTGGAAGGGGAGTAGATGAGAATGTCCTCAAGGTAAGGAGAAGGGAGAGGGAACAAAACTGAGCGAATAAAATGTTGTTGCACAAAATCCTGAAAGTGCAGAATTGGATAAGTGTCAAGTATTGTTCGAGTGTTGAGTTTGCAATAATCCCCAAAGAAGCAGAAGTCTCTTTCAGGCACAAGCTGTATAGGTGATGACCAATTACTGTCTGAAGGGTGCACAATACCAGAATCTAAGAGGTCTTGGATTGTGGTGTTAGGATGGCAGTGTTTGGTAGCACTGAGGTGGCAAACCTTGAATTGTGAATTGTGGTTTACTTGTCTCATAGTGTACATGATCTAAATCATTTGATTCAGGTACAAGAGAGATGTCAAAATTGGGTAAAATTTCACCATACACACAGAACAGCTGATGTTAACAAACATTTCTTCATAATAATACAATTTTGCTGTATATATGTGCAATAACATGTAAAACTTAGTTACCCCTTGCTCAAATTATCATTTTACCTTCTATGAATTCTTCTACTGAATAGTAGCATTTATTTATGAACACCCTCATACACCATGGAGTCCGTGCATATAATTTCAACTGGTGTGTGTATGTGTTGCATGGAAACAATTAGGCCCCTAGGCTATAATGTACTGCTTTAAATAGGCTTGCTTCCTCTCCACTATTTCCTTAATACAATTCATCAATGCAGACTTCAGAAAAAGATCAATTTTTGAAAATTTAGGTTATATTTACATCAAAACTTTCACAACAGCTTTTTTTAACTCTGCACACCCTTCATTTGACCTTTCAGTCACTTCTGTGTCTACTGCAACTGTTTCAGGTGTAATGTGGTGTGGCCACAATTAAAAGACAGGATGGCTGTCTCTTAAGCCTGGATTCTATGTGCAGGCTATGGGTTGTGCTACACTAACAACTTGTTGGTAGTGGAGCCAGTCGGCTCAACTGAAAAAAACAATTTCTTCATTTACTAAGATGTTTGTACAGTTGCTGAAGGCAGAGACTCAATGGCATGTGTTGACTCCCAGTCAGCAGTGTCTGCTTCAGCGTAGCACAAGGTAGTGTGCTTGACCTTGGTGGTGTATGGTTGCCAAGCAGAAGAGTGGCCTCAATGAAGTAGCAGCAGCAGCAAACATATTTGGGCTAGGCAGCCAGCATCTTTGGCAGTGGTTCAGGTGAAAGGTGTGCTGAAGTTCAAGATCTCCCTTGGAGACGCCCAGGGACCAGATGAAGTCACCCTGGAGTGGCTCCTTCTTGGCGGCTCCATTTAAGCCACTGAATCATCAGGTCCAGCAGTGGCTTGTAAACAATCAGCTAGTATATGAAGTGGCTAGACACAGACAAGGCTTTTTGGTTCCCATGTGACCATTGGCCAGCATGGAGTATGCCTCAGGATTGGTATTAGTCAAAAACAAGACAAGATATTGCTTGGTGTAAACACTATGTATTTCTAATGGCTCTTCTCAGTTTTGTTGAGATCAGGCCCTGCCTTCACATGTAGCATCGGGCCATGCCATTAGGTAATTTAGCTTGCCACTGTGGCAGATTAGGGTCCTGCACCATGCTGTCTCACCAATACTCTGGCTCCAGTAGCAGCATTTCAGAGGCAACTAGCTTGCTCACCTTGCCGGAGGTTGTGAAGTCTTCAAAGAGGGGTTTGCTGCAACAAATCATAAAAAAGATAAACCAATCAGAAATAAATCGAACAAAGAAAATATAAATTTTGTTTTACTGACTGATACGGTATGTCTTTCTGAAGAGGAATTTTATGCACTTTTCTTTAGTGCTGAATTACAGACAATTTTGGAAATCACTGTTTCAATTAAATTCTAATTTTACCATGAACATCTTATATCTACAGTCTATCTACATTGGAAGGTAAGTAATGTGTGTGTTAATAATTGATGAGTATAACGAGTGTTTAGTTATACACCATAACTTTGCCACTTTTCTTTCTACAGACTGTTGTGAAATTGATACAAATAAAAATATGTGCTCCAAATTTTTAACCTTAAATGAGGGTTCCCAAACTTTCCCATTCATGGAACACTTTGAGAAGTGCTTTCCTATCTAATCTTTCTAATGCCTGCATAGTGTGGTGGTTCTTTGCTGCACATAACAACAGTTTCTTAATTTACAGTTTTAGAATAAGTTAACAGTTTCACAATAAGTTAAACAGTTTCATAAGTTACTACTTGGCTATGACCCATTTGCTAATGCATGACACATATTTTATTTTGAAGGTTAATAAAATACTTTAAAAAAATGAGAAAAAGTTGTTTTATTCAGCGATTACTTCAATTTTAAATCATAAATAATAGCATGAAAACTGTAATAAAATAAAAAAAATAGTATTTAGAAAATGTGGAGAAAAGAAAAATACCACATTAATAATACTTTTTCATGAAACGCTTATTCACTTTCTGCAAAACCTCAGGGTTCTGCAGAACAAAGTTTGGGAAACCCTACATTAATTGGCTATATATGACTTGAGTCTCACTGTAAACATTGGACAGCCATTTCACAAGGAGTGACTGCCACATGTTGCAGTTACCTGTTGGTTTTTCCATAACTTATGTCCAGTACTCTGCTGTCTCCTTCTGGAAAAGCCCTCATTAGCAAACAAACATCAATACTTTGACTCAGGTAATTGTCTTTAGAGCACTAAGCCTCTCCTGCCAGTTGTGTTTCACTACCCCACATCCGGAAATGCATGCTTTTTGATTGTCTTTATGACACCACAGATTGTCTGTTTACCTGCCACTGATCATCATGTCACAGGTTTCTGGGCGGACATCAGATCATCTATAGTGTACTTTAAATACATGAACTTTGTCTTGACATTCACCATAAGTATTGTATGATTTTGGATCACATTGTGCTCTGGCATAGTTGTATTTTTTTGTGTTACATTATCAGTAGTGAATTTAGGTTGGCTGGGGACCTGGTTGAAGAAAAAAAATGATAGTCATTATAATATTTTACAGAAATGCAAAATATCATCTGGAAACTGACATTTTTGCTCCAACAACATTTACATATGATAAGTGTATGATTTATTTTTCATGTCAGTACCTTTCCCACAGTAGAGGAAGGCTCACTTGTTCGCACATCAGCCTGCATCTTATATTAGAAGTGGTTATTCTTACTGAGGAGATGTCATCTCATAATGTATCATTTCAGTGCTTTTTTTACTTAATCTTATCAGTGACTCCATAGTGTGATGGCCCCTTACTGCACAATGGTCTTAGCAGTTCCATACATTCCTAGCTTGTTACAGCCACCTGCTAAGGCACTGATTTTTTTCTCTTCATGCACCTACTTGTGCCACAAGCTGTTGATTGTGCTGTGCGACTGGATACCTGTCGACTATGGTCACTGGCCACTGGTACGGAGAGGATAGGTCAGTTCATAGAGGGACTTCCACTGATGCAGCTTCACTCTCAGATATGATCTTCAACTCATGGAATCAGTATTGACTTTGACTCCAAATTGTGATGGATGTGCCATATGGTAAAGTGGTTTGTACCAAGCCCTCATTGTGAAATTTAAGACTAACCCACTGGAACACTGCAGCACTGACCAGAGTGCACAAGTTGCAGTGATGTGGCAACTGGTGGCCCCTCCATGCTGATGTCCACACGAGCCTCTAGATCTGCTGCTGCCACCATTCTTCTGGCTTGACAAACTGACACCTGATCCCCACCTGCTGCTGCCAGCTATGTGCCAGCACTAGGTTTTACCCTCTTTCTTCTTTCATCATCCTCATCATCATCTAACAAAAACATTGACTCCACACTTGCTATGGTGATCAGTGATCTCAAGCCAACATATGCGGCAGAAGTCCATGATGCTATCTTGTGACTCCCAAACACCAAAAGCTATGAGACATTCTGGCACTGCCTTGTGACACAACTTGTGTCATCGCAGATGTGGTGCAGTGGGTCTTACTTCTCTCAGACAGTGTGGGGACTGGCAACCCTCACATTTCCTGCACCACCTTCAAAGCCTGATGGAGCCACACATGTTTTCCAAAGGTTTCCTTTGCAGCATCTGGCTGGCTCGTCTTCCAGCCCTGATACAAACAACTGTGTCATCATGCACTGACCTCCCCCTCACTGACACCACCAGCCTTGCTAACAGGTTGCACGAGATTCTGGTCTCCCTGCCTGTGAGCACCACCACTGCATTCCAACTGCATCCCTACCCAGCACAGTCAGCTGGGCCTCACTCTGTCAGCCACCCCACCATGAACTCCCTCTCACCACTTGCTTTGTTGCTAATAATGTCACTGGTCACTGCCCTTCCTGCCAACATTAAGCATGTTGTCCAGCAGCTAGGTGTATATGACATCCTCACTTGCTTTTGGCAATTGTGCAAGCAACTGTGGTCCATCTTGATTCTGACCTCTGCCATGCATGTAGCCCCAGCCACCAATGTAATGACTGATACCACCAATGCAGACCCAACTGCCCTCCCAATGTCTCTCCCAACAAAGCCAGTCTCTGCTGGCACCATGAGGACTATGACCCAAACATCTACAGCCCCTGGAATTAGGTGCACCCAACTGCTACCCAGCCTCAGTGCTGTTCGTCTGCGACACTCACTCTGCCAAGCCTCTTCCCACAGTGACTTGCCTGGGACCCAGGCGCTACCTCAGCTATCGTTGTGACAACAGCGAATAACTCCATTTTGCCACTTACAGCGCACATCATTGTGTCCTCAACTTAGCGTCCAATGGGACCATCCCTGGACCTTCACAGCCTCCAATGTCACTGATACCAGTATCAGAGTGGATTTCATTGGTCTATACTGCCAGCACTCGGTCATTGCTGGCTGGCATCTTGTTGATAGTGATACCAGGAGATCAATGAAGTTCATCACTCATTTCGCTGTTTTTATGTGAAGCATGTGGCATATTCTGACCCATACACTGACCTACTGGTGCCAATTCCAGCCCTCAAATGACTATCCAGCCCACCTTGGGAAGTCTACTATATTGTCACCACTTCCAGACCACCTGTCTTCTGCTAACCACGGCCCTTAAAACTGGACAAACTCAAAATAACCAAGGGTAAGTTTGACGAGCTGCTCGTCGCCTGTTAGCACAGCTAAGTTAATTTTTGGTGCCAACAATGTGGTATCCTTAGGCTGTATCATCTCCAACATCAGCTCATGTCCCCTGCCCAGCAAGGCACAAGCCATCGTTGATTTTTTGCGCCCAGAAACATTCAAGGACCTCTATTGCTTCCTCTTCCATCACCGTCTGAGGAATGCCACTGTTATACAGAAACCACTCACTGCTGGCCCTTGTGGCATCGAAACAAAGAGGAATGAGCTGGAGCCATGGATGCCTCAAATGGAGGACAGCTTCTCTGCCATCAAATGAGACTTGGCAGATGTTAACCTGCTCGCCCACCTTCATACTGCCGCCCCACATGTTGTCAGGTTCAAAGCAATGAGATAGCCATTGATGCTGTCCTGCAGCAGCATGTCAACACAACTGGCAGCCATTAGCTTTCATCTCCAGCTAGCACTCTGCCATTCAGCAGCCCTGGAGCACAAACAACAGAGAGCTATTCAACTTCTATGAGGCAATCAAATTCATCTGACCATTGATGGATCACCATCACTTCAAAGTCTTTACTGACCTGAAGCCTATAGTTTTTGTTCTCTCAAAAGACACTGACCAGAAGTACATCTGTCAATTCCGTCAGCATTCATTCATCTCCGAATTTACTACTGAATACATCACATTGACACTATTAACAATTTTGTCACTGATTGCCTCAGCTGTACCTGTGCTGTCACCATGACCTTGGACAATGAGGCATATACCTGCCACTTCCTGGGTGTGGCTTCTGGGCACCCCCTGTACATTTGAACCCAGCTTACACTGGCTCACCATGCCCATTTCTGCCTGCTGCCTTTTGCAAGATTGCATTTGACTGAGTATGCAACCTGGCACACCCCAGCATCTGTGCGTCTACCATCTAGTGTTGCAACATTTTGAATGGCCAAGTATTCAGAGGGATTGCAGGATCTGGGCTCGCAGCTGTCTTCCCTGTCAGTACACCAATGTCAGCTGCCATGTATACGCTTTCATCTTACAAGACATCAGGCATCACTTTGCCCATGTTCATGTGGGCATTATTGGCGGCTACTTTCCCCCAATGGCTATTGTTACCTGCTCACCTTGGTGGACAGGTTCACTTGCTGACCTGAGGCAACGACAATACCCAATGTCAATACTGCCACAGTAGCCATTGCCTTATCTGCACACTGATTTTCCATTTTGAATGCCCTCATCACATCACTATGCAGTGTGGGCTCCAGATTACATCTGCCATTTTATGAGCCCTGATGGATTTCTGTGGGGCTGACCTGCAACTGACATTAAGCTACAATTGAGCCATGACAGCATGACTGAATGTCTCCACCATTCCTTGAAGGCCACCCTCACCTGCCATAACAGTATGTTGACTGCTGCCCTGCCACTGATCCTTCTCAGCCTCCACATCATTCACAAGGCTAATGTCGAGATGTCAGTCGCTGACTTTATTTATGGCCAGCCACAGGCCATTCTGGATAACTTATTAGAGCCCTCTGACCTGCCTGTGGGTGACATGATGCATGAGTTTGTCATCAGCTTGCAGGACTCAGCTGCGGCCCACCCCTCCCCAGAGATAAGGTGAATGTGGGGCATTAATTCACAGAGACTTATGCACCCATGTTATGCAGCACATTGATGCACACCAGTCCCGCTTTTCCTGCGCTTCTCTGGCCTCCACTGGGCCCTGACGTGGCACTCCAAGACATTTACCCTGCATCTTTATGGCACCCCTACTAGTGTTTTGATCGACAGGCTGAAGTCTGCCTCTATACTGCCCTGTCTCACACTGCCCAGCCACTACCATGTTCATCAACACCCTGCCGGCACATACTGATGCTGTCACCTCTGATGGCACTGGTGCCACCACTGCTGACAGCACCACCCACAGTGCACCAAGCACCTCCATCATTAAAGCCCTCCCAGACACCCTCCTGCCATACCATGGCTGAGGACACTCTGAAAACCTACCATCCTATGCTGATGCTACAACTGACCCACCAGTTGTTGACAACACAGGCACCAGCATCGCTATTGCTCAGGATAATCATGACACTGCCCCTCTACCTCCCCCACAGCCTAAACCCATTGCAATGATTTTGCTTTGCCACTAACAACAGCCAGTTATGCCTCAGAAGTGACAATGCCACCTCCATCAGTTCCACAGCACCATTATTTCATTTCTTTCCAATGCTGTGTCATGAATTTTTTCTGCACCCGGCCCCACACCAGACACACCGATGATTCATGTTCATAGTACCTGCTGTGTGTATTTTTGGCAGTCAAATGTGGCCTCTCAGCTGTCAGTCCCTCCAAGCTGTCACCTTGCCTCCATTGCCCCATGACTGCAACCATGCTGAGCGCCTGCTCACCACTGCACAAGCAGCACTGAGCACAGCCTAAGGCTGACCCAGCCTGGCAGCCTCCCACCTCACCTCTCACCTGCTGCCAGCTTACCCATCACTCGTGCTTGCTGCCAGACTACACCAGTACTCACCGTCATGCCGTGGACTGGCACTACTGACAACTGTGTGCCTTGCCCACCTCGCATATAGCATCCCAGCATCTGGCACTTATCTCCATCATTTGACCGGCACGCGCAGTATCAACACCACTACCCATGATCTCACTGCTGGTACCCCTCCACCAGTACGATCCTTTGTTAATATCTCCCTCATCAACTGAGCTCTGCTCTCACAGGGAAGGGGGACAAACTGTGTGGTGGACCTTTGCTGCACAACTGTCTTAGTGGTTGTGCACATTCCTAGCTCACTATGGTTGTCTGTTAATTCAGTGGGCTTTTTTTCTTTGTGTGCCTACTTCTGGCACAGACTGTCAGTTTTGCATTGTGACCAGGTACCTGCCTACTATGGTCTCTGCCTACCTGTAAAAAGAGAATAGCTCAGTTCTTAGTGAGGCTTCTGCTAATCTTGCTTCACTCTCTGTCCTGGTCTCCTCCTCGTGGCGTCAACATCAGCTTAGTCCCCATGCCCCCACCATGAAGAACACACCACATGATAATGCACTTCTTAATGTGATGCTCATCACAAAGTTTTAAGACTCCTATATTGTGCTGTCCCTACACCTACTATGAAACCCAGTGTGTAAATAAATGTTTCACTGTGCAAAAACGATTAGTACCTACATGGCTACTACGAATTCTGAGCTCACCCATCACTGTTGGTATGCTCATTTGATAGCCTTGTGACTATCATTTGGATCTTGCTATGGTGATTTCTCCCATGAGAGATGATTATTTCCACACTGCACATCAGAAAAATTGTTGTTGTTCTGGTGGATACTGTGCGATGAGGTAGTGACTTTGTCTGGTGTCCACCGTTTTCACCGTGCCAGTCTTTTACCTAGTGCCAGATGTCTGCAAGTGAATTTATCCCATAACCATTAATTTTGAGACCATTTCATGGTTTGCCTTCGTAAAATTAGTTAACATGACCATGTTATGATGGTGCTGAAAATAGTTGTAAACAAGGCATTGCATTTCATGAGGACATGCAGATTCACTGTATGGTTTAATGATGGTGGTATCCTCTTGGATAGAATATAATGGAAATAAAATGGCTCCCCATTTATATGTCGCTGGAGGAGAACTCAGTGGTATATTGTCATTGGGAAAAACATAACTGATGTTCTATAGGTTGGAGTGTGGATTCAAATATCCTTTTAGCATGTAGGTAAGTTAGAGAATTTGAAAAGAGAAATAGATATTTTGAATTTAATTATAATAGAAATTAATTGATTGTGGCAGCAGGAAGCACAGGTTAGTACAGGGTTAGCAACAGAAAATCAAATCTGGTAGGATTGGAGTGGGACTAATAATGGGCAAGAAGTGGGAATGGGTGAACTACTATGAAATCTTAGTGAACGTATTATTATAGTCAAGACAGACAAAAAATTTAAGAGCCATTACAGTAGTTCAAGAATATATATGCCTACTAGCTTTGAAGGTGATGCAGAGATTAACAAGTATATGATGAGGTAAGTTAAGTATTCAGTTCATCAAGGGTGATGAAAACTTAATTTTGATGGGGTACTGCTATTTGACAGTACAAAAAGGAAGAGAAGCAAAAGTAGAATATAGATCGGGAGGGAGGAATGGAAGGAGAAACTGCTTGTAGAATCTTCCACAGAGTACAATGTAATCATTGCTGTTACTTGTTAAATAGTCATGATAAATAAATGGAAGACTTGAAGATACCAGAAAATTTCAAATTTTTAAATGAGATTTTAAACTTGAAAACATTTCCATGGACAGATGTAGACTCTGATCACAATTTGTTGGTTAGATAAAAACTAAAGAAATTACAATAAGATAGGAAATTGGGCTGGTTATTGAGAGTTTGTAAGGGAGCACTAGGCAAAGACTGACCAAAATAGGAGAAAAGAGTATGATAGAAAATGTATGGATAGTTCTGAGAGGTGAAACAGTGAAGATATGAGAAATCTGAGGATAACACACAAAATATGGAATTTAACTGTCAAAAGGAGAAAAAATTAATAGTCGGAAATAAAACAGTCAAAAACGAATATAGATGTCCAAACGATAAGATTGTCATTATATGCAGAATGAGAAAGCAGGACTGATTATATAAGAAACACAAAACTGTAGAGAGGAGCATAACCACTGGAAAGAAAGATGCCATGCTTGGAAAAATTAAAGAAATATTTGTAAAAAAGATAAGTAGGTAAGCATCTGTGTGAATATAAATATTGCATACTGCAAGCTAGTACTAAACAAAGTAGGGAAGGCTGACGCATGGAATGAATGTACAGCATGGAAGGGCATATAATGACAGTCTTATCGTTTGGACATCTACACTCCTTTTTGACTGTTTCATTTCAGACTATTAATTTTTTCTCCTATTGACAGTTAAATTCCATAGTTTGTGTGTTATCCTCAGATTTCTCATATGAAAATGCTTGGAAAAATTAAAGAAATATTTGTAAAAAAGATAAGTAGGTAAGCATCTGTGTGAATATAAATATTGCATACTGCAAGCTAGTACTAAACAAAGTAGGGAAGGCTGACGCATGGAATGAATGTACAGCATGGAAGGGCATATAATGACAGTCTTATCGTTTGGACATCTACACTCCTTTTTGACTGTTTCATTTCAGACTATTAATTTTTTCTCCTATTGACAGTTAAATTCCATAGTTTGTGTGTTATCCTCAGATTTCTCATATCTTCACTGTTTCACCTTTCAGAACTAGATGAAGATGAGATGGAAGCTGTGATATTGCAAGAAGAATTTAACAGCATTGAAAGACGTAAATCAGAAATATGCACCTTTAGTAGATGACATTCTCTTAGAATTATTGAGATCATCAGGAAACTAACCACGATGAAACTATTTCACCAGGTATTCAAGATATATGAGAGAGCCAAAACATTGCCAGACTTCAGGAAGTAAGTAATACTTGTAATGCCAAAGAAGAAAAGGGCTGATGACTGTGAATTTACTGAACTATCAGTTTAATTACTCATGGTCACAAGTTAATGACATGAATTATTTCAAAACAAATGGAATGAATGGCAGAAGGTGACTTCAGTTAAGATCAGTCTGGATTTTATGAAAATATAGAGACATATGAGGTAATACTAACAATACAACTTACCTCAGAAGATGTACTGAAGAGAGGTTTCCTACATTTATAACATTTGTAGATTTAAAGAAAGCTTTTGAGTATATTGACTGGAATGCACTAAAGAAACTGAGGGCAACAGGAATAAAATACAAGGAGTGGGAGGTTATCTATAATTTGTTCAGGAAGTATATGGCAATTATGAGAGTCAAAGGGTGTGAAACAGAGGAAGTAGTTCAAAAAGAAGTGACTCAGGTTTGTAACCTATCCTCCAAGTTATTTAACTAGTATATTTATCATGCAGTGTAGAAAGCCAAAGAGGAATTTGGAAAAAGGAATTCAGGTACAAAAGCATTAATGTTCAATGCCAAAAATTTTATTCTGTGAAAGACAGCTAGGGATTTGGATGGTTAATTGAACAGAATGTTGAAAATATAAGACAGAAATCAACAAAAGTGAAACAAAGATAATGGAATGCAAGTGAAATAAATCAGGTGATGTAATACAATTAATAATTGAGACAATGCAAATATTAAATTAGATTTGCTATTTCAGTTAGCATAATAACTGACATTGACTGAAATAGAGAGGATATAAAATGCAGACTGCCAATAGCAAGAGCTACATCTCCATCTACATCTACATCTATGCTCTGCAAACCACTGTGAGGTGCGTGGCAGATGGTACATACTACTGTACCAGTAATTAGGGTTTCTTCCTTTTCAGTTCACATATGGAGCATGGGAAGAATGATTGTGTGAATGTCTCTGTGCATGCAATAATTATTCTAATCTTAACTTCACAATCCCTATATGTGCAATATGTAGGGGGTTATAATATATTTCTACAGTAATCATTTAAATCTGGTTCTTGAAACTTTGTTAATAGACTTTTTTTTGGATAGTTTACATCTGTCTCCAAGAGTCTTCCAGTTCAGTTCCTTCGGTATCTCTGTGACACTCTCCCATGGATTAAACAAACCTGTGACCACTTGTGCTGCTCTTCTTTGTATACATTCAATATCCCTTGTTTGTCCTATCTGATATTGGTCCTACACACTTGAGCAAAATATTCTAGAAATGGTCACATGAGTGATTTGTAAGCAGTCTCCTTTGTAGACTGATTACATTTCCCTAATAGTCTACCAATAAACTGAACATTACCACTTGCTTCACCCACAACTGAGCCTATGTGATTATTCCATTTGATTCATTCCATTTAACTGCACTTGGTACAGATCTTTGTTGTTAGTACCAGTTCAGCCTCTCAACAGGCACCAGTGAACAACGTTTATGAAATTTTCATAAACAAACTTTCAGTTTTGTTACAAACAATTTGTAATTTAGTAGTGTGCCACTTCAGTTTCTATTTATCATGCACTTACAGAAAATTAAGTACAGCTGATGCTGATTACCAATGCTGACATAGTGCAGATTGTCAGTTCAAACCGAGCCACCAGCAATTATTTATTTAGTATTTATTGTTTCTTAAAAGTTCTTGTAATGACTTATGCCCGTAATGCTTCTGTATCCTAGAATATTTGATGTAAGTACGAAAATCAGCATTGTGAAATGTTTGATGTTTGTTTAAAGAGCTGTGCTCTCTGGCTAGGATGTCAGTTCTGTTCTGGTTGTGCATTAATGTCAGTAATAAACATGCTTTCAGTTCTAAGTGTTGTGCTTTACAGATAACTGTGTCTTCAAATGTAGATATGAATATGATTTCAACGGGACATTATTTGGTGAAGACGATGGGTACTTCAAGACGTCTACATCACTGTGGCTCCAATAAGGCAATGTAAAAGCCATTACCTGTGTTGACAGGAACTGGAATACAAGCAGTTCATCATTCCCATGGTCCATATATTCAGGAGATGAATGGATTCCAAGACAGTAGTAATTCAACTGCACATCAGGCATTCATCAGTTTTTTCAGAAGATGCTGGTCAGAAACTGACTAAACGGCTCAAACACTTCAACTGAGTTGTCAAATGGCACAGAGTGATAGTGGTTCAAAAATGACCAAGAGCACCTCAGTAGCAGGTGTAAAGTAGTGATAGTCAACAGCAAGTTTTGCAGAAGACCAATCGAGAAACAGGGCCCAACATCATGGTGAAACAACAGAGTTATACATAAAGATTGTTTTGGCACTTTGCAGCACTGTGGATCTGTATGTGATAAAAGCAAACAAAACCTCACATCTGACGAAAGGAGCCCACAGAAGACAGGTACAAAGTTTTCTGATAAAGGGCATCACAACAACATCAACAAGAAATCATTAAGTGGTGCCAGAGCATTGAGAAAATGCAACATAAAAGAGTCAGATGAGAGAGGTGTGATGAATTCCCCAATCTGGTCCCTATGATAGTTGTGTGAGACCACCATGACCTTGCGTCTCTTGTATGCCAGATAGTAAGAGGAGAGATGTGGTAATATGTGGCAGCCAGAAATGTTGAGTATACAAGAGATACATCTACCTCTAGCCACATACTCTGCAAGCCACTATGGGTGCCTTTCAATATGCGTTCTAATTTCTCTTATCTTCACAATTATTATGCAAATGGGTCACAGTAGTAATCTATATGTGGCCTCCTGTGTAGGTAAGCTACATTTTCTTAGAATTCCCCATAAAAAACTGAAGTTGAGCATCCAGCATCTCTACTGCTCACCTTACATACTCATTCCATATCATATTGCTTTGTAACTCTATGCCTGGATATTTAATTGATGTACCTGTGTCAAGCAGCACACCACCATTACTGTATTCCATTGGACTGATTTCCTACTCATCTGCACTAACTTACTACTTACTACAATTAGAGCAAGCTGGCACTCATCACACCTAACAGAAATTGTGTTTAAGTCATGCTGCATTCTCCCACAGTCACTCAATGACAGCATCTTCCTGTACACTACAGCATCATCAGCAAACAAATAGTTGCAGATTGGTACTCATCCTACCTGTCAGGTCATTTATGTATTTGGAGACCAAGCAGACAGGAATAGCGACCCCATATGTCAGAAGGAAATAGAGAATGCTGAAGAAGACGTGTCTCAATGTTCAGTGCTAATTTCCACCACCAATGGGATGCACCATGAAGAATGGACTCAGCCACCTCAGATTTATCCCATCACTGTCCAACCAATGCAGGTACAAACAACTCTGCAGAACAGCAGACATTTAGAGGATGATGCACAAGTCTGCTTTCATTGTGGATGTGCTGCACACATTTGACAACCTCACAGACTGCAGATCTCCTCTTGAATCCAAACAACTGCTTCTTTGCCACCCAGGAAACAAAAAACTTGTACCAGTCACAGATTTTGTGACCCCTCAGGACATTTGTGCTGATACTGCCACCGATTCATAAATGCCTTATGAATTATGGGATGTCCCTGCAATAACTGTTTCAGGGAGTTGACAATTTTTCTTGCAACAAGATCCAAGAAAGAGTTTTCCTCGTCCTTAAAAAGATGCTAACATCTTCACCAGTTCTAGCATTTTATGCCGAGAATGCTGAGGCAAAACTTCACACTGATGCTTGTGGCTTTGGGATAGGGGTAGTTCTGGTACAAATTCAGTAAGGTGGTGAGAAGGGGATAGCTTAGTCTTCCGTAGTATTATACAACCCGAGAAGAAGTAATCTACAAGCAAGAAAGAATATATTGCAGTTGTTTGGGCCAACAGCAAGTTACAGTCACACATATTTCGACAATGTTTCACCATTGTGATGGATCTCTATGCTAGCTTGGAGGATTCATTGAGTCAATTCACAAGATAGGCACTGAGGCTTCAGGATTATGAACTCACACTGATATATAGAAGTGGACTCAAACACAAAGGTGCCAATTGCATTTCAAGGAATCTTTTGGCAGAACACAGCAGCATGGACGAACTCAAATTTATTGCTACTTTAAATAACATTGCTGCTAAACAAAGGGAAGATCCAGCAATGCTGAAAACCATAGAAGCCTTGAAGAATGAGGACCTACGAAACGGGGATTCCAATTCATAAATGAAATGCTGTATAAGAGCAACTATGATATGATGATGCAGGAATGGTTGTTCATCATCCCATCTCATATATGGCCAGAAATTCTGAACTATTTCAATTATGTTCCAAAATCTGGTTATCTCGGTTTCATGAACACTTTAGACTGAATGAAATGTATGTTTCACTGGCCTGGTCTCTAATGATCTGTTAGACACTATGTGAACCACTGTAAGGGATGCCAACAACGAAAGCACATGCTACAGTTATCTCTGGGTCATCTGGTTCAAATCTTGCCTGCAGGAGCACCATTCCATTGAGTTGGAATCGACTTCATGGGAAGGTTCCTCAGGTTGACAATGGGAATTGATGGATAACAGGCTTCATTGACTAGCTCACCCACTCTGGTGTCATGAAACAGGAGCTGACTGTCAAAGTTTTCAAAATGGCAAAATTCCTTGTAGAAAATGTCATTTTGAAGCATGGAGCCCCCTGTGTGATGATTGTGGAAAAATTTTACAGTCGAGAATAGAATCAGGGGCGATATCCCTACAGAATAACAACTGCCTGCCACCCACAGCGAATGACATTACATAAAAAATTAATAAAACGTTGACAGATGTGCTCTGAAGGTATGTTGATATTAAACGGAGAGATTAGGGCACAATATTGTCTGTCAGGACATTCATGTACAACACAGTGAAACAAGACCCTACAGGCTTCACACCCTCTTTTCTGCTCCATGGCTGCAAGGCCAAGACCACAGTGGTTCACTGTTGCTGTTTCAACCAGGCAATACTTAGGATGACTACGTGAAACACCTCATCGCCAGAAAGAAAGAAGCAAGGCAGACGGCTCATATATGGACGTTGGGTGGCGAAAGACCAAGAGTGTTATTACGCCAAGCACCAGTCATTGAGGTACAGCTCGGGAGTCTTAGTAACTATTCTTACTTCTGTGGGGAAAGTGGGATTATTGGAAAAATTGCTTAAGTGCTACTTTGAGCTGCGTCATATCCTTCATAGCTTGTCAGATATCTACATCCTCTGTATGAAGTCCTGCGGCAGTCCTTAGTTGCTGATCGATGATGGGCAGTTCAAAAAAATGGAAGACCCATTCGACATTTCTGAAGCTTTAGGGAGAGGCCTACCTTGAATGATCATCATTAGTGAAGAGGATGGTACATGACCAGAATGCAAGGATCCATCAGTGCCACCACAGAAAGGACCACTGACAAGATTTGGCTCCAGGGTACAGTAGTAGGCTCCAACAAGCGTCACTGTTTCCATCAAGAGAGCCAGCAATCCGTGAGCTGTGGTGCATGTAGTTTGTTGTAATGGTTATCGTTACTGGCTGGCTTGCTGTGGGTCACCACACCAAACCAAACCACCAGGGAGTATAGGGTGTGGCAGAACTGACTAAGAGGTTTCAAGAGGCAAAAAAAGTAAATCTGGATGTATACAGAAAAAATGTTTTTATCTCCTAAATTAGTACAATATACTATTTTGTATTTAGTTTTGAAAATAATGTCCTCAAGATGGCGGCTGTTAACATCAATACATTTTTGTAGACGATCTCTGAAGATTCGAGCAGCTCTTGCACACATATTGCGGGGTATGACATTCACTGCGTCAAATAATACGCTCTTTTAACTCTGGTAGTGTGTGAGGGCGGCTTGAAAACGTTTTCCTTTAGATATGCCCATAGAAAGTAGACACAAATGCTGAAATCTGGTGACCGCGCAGGCCACCTGACATCACCCCTCAAAGGGACAAGGCATCCTGGAAACATTTCTCTCAAAACTTCAAGTGAAATTCGAGCTGTGTGAGCAGTAACTCCATCCTGCTGGAACCACAAGTCCCCAGTCTATGTTCTTCAACAGTCTCGACCATTCTGGGTTGCAGAAAATTTTGCAACATTGAAACATAATGTGTGGAATTCACTGTCATGGTCACTTCTTTCTGCCTCCTCAAAAAAGTAAGGGCCTACCACGCCAAATTGTGGTGAGGCACAAGACACTGTTACTTTAGGAGGATGAATAATTCGGTGGTTATTTTCAGCCCAGTAGTTCTGCTTATTCAGTCATCCACTAAGATGGAAATGTGCCTCGTCACTATTGAAGAAAGCTGCATTCAGAGGGATCTGAGCAAGCATTTGGTCTCACAGATTTTAACGATTGGCGTAGTCTGCTAAGCGTAATTCTTGAACTATCATTATTTTGAAAGGATGTAACTTCAAATCGCATTGCAGAATCCTTCTCCATCCGTGGTCTGAAATCCTCAATGCAACAGCATGTCGTCGAGCAGAATGTTGCGGCGATTGTTGAACTGCTGTTCTCATCCGCTGTACATTTTCTGGCGTTCTGACGGACCAGCGTCGGCCATGTGTATCTATTCTTAGTGTGCTACCAGTTTCCTCCAACTGCCGAACCCATGACCGAATTGTGTTTGCATTATGAACGGCAATGTTGCGTGGAATGTTACACTGTCGCCAAAAAGCTCTTTGTCTAGCGATCACAGATATGTTGTTTTCATAATAAGCGCGAACGGCAAAATCACGATGTGCACCGGTCCAAACCCTGTTGGCTACTGAAATGGGGTCAATGACTGAACAAAGGCAGATCACGTGCAACTGCCTACCCCCACCCACAGCCCCAGCTATAATAGATAGAAAGTGCTTAGTCGCTTCTGCCCTGTATTTGTTACACAGTACTTATCATTTCTGGCAGGTTCTTGAAATATCTAACGTCTGTAATGCTTCAGTATTCTGGAATATTTGATGTATGTATAAATATCGATATTCTGGGACATTCAGCAACTGTATAAAAATCAGCACTCTCTGCCCAGGTCAGTTTTGTTCTGGCTGTACAGCGGTGTCCGTAATAATCGTGCTTTCAGTTATATATGTTGCGCTTCATTGATGACGCTGCTTTCGGATTTGGACTTGAGTGTGTTTTCGACATGACAATATCACACGGGATAATTTATTTATATTCGCATATTATGTGATAGCGAAGTGTAGCTTCGTACGGAAGTTGACCGTAAGTAGCACAGGCAAGAAGAAAATGGAAGCCTTTAAGGTTTCATGTAACAAAAGAATAATGAGGTTTAGATATGTAGATTGAATAACTGATGGCGTAATCAGTTGCTAGGACAAATCCTGAGGTAACAAGGAATAATCTGTTTGGTTGTGTAGGGAAGTGAGATGGCGAAAAGGGGAAACTGAAGAGGGGGAGCTAGGATTGTGTACAACAACCGAGTTTAAGCGGAAGTAAGTTGTAATAGTTGTACAGAGATGAATAGGTTTGCAAGAGCTGCACAAAAGCAGTCTTCGGACTGAAGACAATAACAATAAGAGTAATAATTACAAAGTTTTGAAATAAAACCTTTACACAAATGAGCATGGTTTAAAATTCGTCAAATCTACCCTTCTTAACCCTAGAACGGATGGGCGAAAAAAAGTAACATAAACGGACGGGCTGGGTCTGACAGACCCACCGTTTTATTTACGTTCCAGAATAAGTAAAACTTAAATTTTCAACACCAGTGCTACTATACTTCTTTTACTGTTTATTAATATTTAAATTTACCATACATTTATTTGAAAATAACGTTCCATTTCTCCGAAAATCTGAAAGTAAAATTATTCAGTGAAGTTAAAATCTTCTGGGTTATTAGGCCGCGTCATGTTTCTTCTAAAATGTTCAACGTTTCGACCCCTCTGCTGGGATCTTCCTCAAGATCTTTTGGTGCCCCCTAATGCTAGAACACTGTCAGAGACGAGTGTCGCGTCCACTTATAAAGTGGAAATTTTCTGGCGTTCGTGCTCGAGAAGTGATAGTATTGGTTAAAATTCATATGGCTACCATTGGTGGGCCATAGTCGTAGGCTAATACAGAAGAAGGGGCGTTGGTAGCTCATCTCCTGCTCATCTCGAACATAAGTGTGCAATAGTGCCTTTTTATCCAATGACGATGACCGCCAATGGTATCCACAGGAATGTAATACCTGGTAATAACACCTGTAGCCTTGACAGTAGCCCGAATTCGGCGGCGAAAGGAGTCTAAAAGTTCCTTCAGGTATGCTGTATCCAGCAGAAGTCACTTATTGATTATTAGAAACCGTACAGCTCCCAAATTGTAACGATATTGGTGGGGACTCCTCATGTTCGTCAAAACAGTACCATATCTGTGAAGCCCTGTGAAAATGACTGTATTCATCTTGGAGGACGTCTCTGATTGTTCATTAAATTTCGGTGTGGTGTGTGGTTATTACAACGCCCAGTGTTAATCTGTAACCAAACCACTCTAACGCTCTGTTATTTATTCTGTGCAACCACTTACAAATTCTGGCACGAAAGTGGCTGTGTTCTTGCTGCAAATATATAGTCTCTCCTTCCTCTGTTACCCAGTTACAGAAGCTACTCAGTGACTCGACCTGTTACTTAATTCCTTCAGTCTCAGTTAAGCGTGCCTTTGTGTTTAAATCACTTCTTCAGTCGCTCACGAAATGTACTCGCTTCTTTCCTCCACAATTCATTTTTTATTTGTCAGCAAACTAATTTTGGAAAGCCATATCGTCAAACGACTAAAAACTCTGCTTACCGATTCAGCTGTTCAGTACATTTGCGCTTTGTAAAGCAGTTGTAGCTGACAGATCCTGCTATGTGTATACACGTATGCTTTGGCATTTTAACTGTACGGTGATTGTCAGTAATTTGGTCATACTTAATTCGCCAGCTACTAACACTATGTTCACAAGATTACTTCCACCTAGATGAGTGAAATACGGTACACTAACCTGATACACTGTGTCAGAAAAATCAGTCTTTATGGTATTACAAATTAACCGCAGACAAAAAAAATGAATTATTTGTCAAAGGGGTGATCATTTCTCTATGTTGAATATAAAATTTTTTGAATTTAGTTTTTCATCAATAGATTTAACAACTCATTTCTCGAAATAAGAAGTTTAATAGTTATCCATCGTTGTTACCAAATAAATCACCCACACAATCGTAACTGCGAGTATTAGTGTTAATTGAAACGGAACAGTGACAGAATATGTTCCTGAGTTCAGGTTGTATTTATGTTTTTGTATAGTAAACACTCATTATTATTATTTGCGTTAATGTTTACTGAAATCTTTGTCTAATCTATTCGCTCATTGATGACAGCTTTCTTTCTTTCTTTCTTTTTTTTTTTTTTTGCAGTTTTACATTTCTGTTCGTTTTTCATATAAGCATACGGTGGGTATTCTAAAGCAGTTTTATTTAGACGGCAACAGGATTAACGATCGTACGTTCTCAGGAGAACGCAAGCAGATATACGAGGTGTGACGATAAAGTAATGAGACTGATGTGAAAAAAAATGTTGATTGCCGTTTTAGTCAATTTTAGTGTTGTCTCCTTTTCTGTAATATCCTCCAAGACCCTCGTCACAGCTTTTTGGACATCTTGTGTTGTTTGAAAATGGTGTCCCTTGGCCGCCGTTTTGACCCTTGGAAATAGAAAAAAGTAGCACAGAGCGATATCTGGTGAATAAGGTGGCTGTGGTAGTACTGAAATTTGTTTTGAGGTTAAAAATGGTTGTACTGACAGAGCAGTATGGGATGGTACATTATCTTGATGAAGAATCCAATTATCAGCGATGTTGGCACAGAAACGAAGAACTCTTTTACGAAGTCTTTCTAAAACTTCTTTGTCTTAATATTGGCTAGCCGCCTGTCCAGGAGGCACCCGCTCTTTATGAACAATTCCCTTGGAGTCAAAGAATCACACAAGGATGCATTTCACTTTTGAGTTTGGCATTTGAGCTTCTGCCTTCACTAAACATTTAATGTCAACGAAAAACTTGACCTCTTGACATAACCTCCTCTCCAAAAGCCTTCTGAAGCTTAGCGTAAGTTGTCGTCGCGTTTTCATCCAATTTAACACAAAAAGAAATGGCATACAGTTGCGCAATATTATGCGGTTCCATTTCCGTGACGAGAGACGCAAACACATGTTAACTTATTACAGCACAACTCACAACTGAGCCGTTGCATCGATGTGCCACTTGGACTATAATCAATTTATAGACCAAGGTCAAAGATATTGTGCCTACGCAAGGGTTGCCATATCTTGCAAAGAAAATCAGCCTCATTACTTTATTGTCGCACCTCATAATATACTATGGGTGAACGCCTTCCACGTTGAGCTACTACATGCTTCTAAAAATGTTTGTCTGTCGATGCGTTGGTCAAACATGTTATTTGGCACATTTAATTCCGATATGGGAAAAGTGATTAATGTTATTTCCGTTTATATGCCGTGCACCAATCTTCTCTAAACATTTTTATGAGTTCTTTACTGAACACCAAAAAATAGTGTGACAGAATTGCAGTTCGAGATGTGAGAGGAAGTTTCCTTTATAGAACAGGAAGACACGCTATGAGGACCCCATACGGTCACATTTCAAGATATTTGCTATCGTCAGTAACATTTGAGACAGTTTATCGAACTGCTTAATCCGTTTAATGGCAGCGGCTATGTTGCAGTTACCACTATTTTCGCTAGTCAGTATCTGCTTCCTCAAACCATGTAGCACACACCAAACGGTCATGTTACAACACGTGATGAGGAGGTTTCTGACAAGTGCAGAAGTGCCTACGAGAAGTTTTACAATAACTGGCACTCACGCGGCTTCTACATCAGAGTCAAAAGTAATTATCCACTGTCCGTTTCACAACACTTGTATTTTTATCTCAATATCGATTTTCATTATGAGGAACATACTACTTTGTACTTCGCTTCTTGATTAAACAGTTATGCCATTCAATTACAAATGTTCCACTATTGCAAGAATTGGAAAATCCACTAAAGGAACCATAAGTTATCAGTGTGAATGCTGCTTTTTCTTCAGGTAACACTATGATTTCACAAAGCTCTCTGGCACAACATGGACAACGTCAGGAACTGCTATCGACTTTATGACAAGGAAGAATATAAATTTTATTGCTCACCGTTTCACTCGAAGCAATTCAAGCGTCACCTTAGGTATCTACCTAACCACTCACTCGGAAAACGCCACATATTCGGACATAAACAGTGAAATGTTTGTGAGAATGAAGAATGTAGATGTTATTGCTCCCCGTTTCACACTCAGCAGTGTCAAGCTGTACTCTTAGGTTCCAGCCTAACCACACTTCGAAATCGCCAGGCATTCGGAAATACAGAGCCAAATATTTGTGACAATGAAGAAAGCGAATTTTGTTCCTGCTTTTTTCAGTCGTAGCAGTTAAAACTGTCATCTTAAGTATCTGCCTAACCACACACTCGGAAATGATCAAACATTTATTTCAGCCTTCGTCCTGTAATCAGATGTAAATGTTGCAGAACATACTTGTGTTACATTCGTAGGGAAGTCCCACAATATATTTACAACGCTAAGCTGGGAAAATAATATTTGTTGGTAGCAGGATGCGAAATTACATCCTTAGACACGACACACTATTACTGATATCATTGTTCAGCACTGGATACCCTCATCATTGCAGAGCGTCGAGTTACAGTGGCAGCCGTTGCCTCAGAAGTCGCACTGGGCGTCGAAATTGTGACGGGCATACAGTGATCTCGGTATACTTGTGCCATTCTTCGATGAACTTTCATTCCCCAAGCTCCTTCCGTTGTAAGCAAACACACTACACCCCCATGCTCTTCTCTTGAGGCCTCCATTTCCCTGTTTTCAACACGACTGAATGCAGTGGACGATCGAGGCGTGCACTTGCTCGCTCTGTCGTCATGTGTGTGCGCCCCCATGTACATCTAGCGGCGACTTTGGGGCCACCGGGACCACATCTTCGATAGGCGTTACGATACCTCCAGCGATTTTCATTTTACAGCCTCCGGCTCGATTCTTTTTGAATGTACTTTATCACACTACTGGCCATTAAAATTGCTACACCAAGAAGAAATGCAAATGATAAACGGGTATTCATTGGACAAATATATTATACTAGAACTGTCATGTGATTATATTTTCACGCAATTTGGGTGCATAGATCCTGAGAAATCAGTAACCAGAACAACCGTCTCTGGCCGTAATAACAGCCTTGATACGCCTGGACATTGAGTCAAACAGAGCTCAGATGGTGTGTACAGGTACAGCTGCTCATGCAGCTTCAACAGGGTATCACAGTTCATCAAGAGTAGTGACTGGCGTATTGTGACTAGCCAGTTGCTCGGTCACTATTGACCAGACGTTTTCAATTGGTGAGAGATATGGAGAACGTGCTGGCCAGGGCAGCAGTCGAACATATTCTATATCCAGAAAGGCCCGTACAGAACCTGCAACATGCGGTCGTGCATTATCTTGCTGAAATGTAGGGTTTCGCACGGATCGAATGAATGGTAGAGGCACGGGTCGTAACAATTTGAAATGTAACGTCTACTGCTCAAATTGCCGTCAAAGCGAGCAAGAGGTCACCGAGACGTGTAACCGTTGGCACCCCATACCACCACGCCGGGTGATACGCCAGTATGGCGATGACGGATACACGCTTCCAATGTGCGTTCACCGCCATGTCGCCAAACACGGATGCGACCATCATGATGCAAGAAACAGAACCTGGATTCATCCGAAAAAATGACGTTTTGCCATTCGTGCACCCAGGTTCGTCGTTGAGTACACCATCGCAGGCGCTCTCCTGTCTGTGACGCAGCGTCAAGGGTAACCACAACCATGGTCTCCGAGCTGATAGTACATGCTGCTGCAAACGTCGTCGAACTATTCGTGCAGATGGTTGTTGTCTTGCAAACGTCCCCATCTTTTGACTCAGAGATCGAGACGTGGCTGCACGATCCATTACAGCCATGCGTATAAGATGCCTGTCATCTCGACTGCTAGTGATGCGAGGCCGTTGGGATCCAGCACGGCGTTCCGTATTACCCTCCTGAACCCACCGATTCCATATTCTGCTAACAGTCATTGGATCTCGAGCAACGCGAGCAGCAATGTCGCGATACGATAAACCGCAATCGCGATAGGCTACAATCCGACCTTTATCAAAGTCGGAAACGTGATGGTGCGCATTTCTCCTCCTTACACGACGCATCACAACAACGTTTTACCAGGCAACGCCGATCAACTGCTGTTTGATCATGAGAAATCGGTTGGAAACTTTCCTGATGTCAGCACGTTGTAGGTGTCGCCACTGGCGCCAACCTTGTGTGAATGCCCCGAAAAGCTAATCATTTTTCATATCACAGCATCTTCTTCCTGTCGGTTAAATTTCACGTCAGTAGCACGTCATCTTTGTGGTGTCGCAATTTTAATGGCCAGTAGTGTATTTGGTTGACAGAAGTGGACCATAAGTTAGATTTCGGTCATAGACACTTTGCAGAAACTGCGACACGCCATAAAGTCAAAACGCCCAGGTGTGCTGGTGGTCGGAATCATCCTGTTGCACGGAAATGCCCCACGCTGCCAACCGGACGACGTTTACACTTTAGCGATTTGGTTGAGAAACAGTACAACGTTCTCTGTAGAGCCCGCATCTTTCACTGTGTTATTTTCACATCCTTGGTGACCTGAAGAAAGACATGCGTAGACGTTTATTTCAGTCGGACGAGGAAATGCAAGAGTGGGTGCGGTTGCGGATCCGTCAACTGCCGACCGGGTTCTAAAAAACGGGAATTGATCTTCCATCTCCCTGTGGGATATACGTCTTAATGTGTCTGGTTATTACTTTTGTATGGAACCTTTCCATGGTCCCTTTGTGACGGGTGTTCAGCAGTTTTCATTTGACTGCCCCTCATAAGTGTAAAAATTTTATTTAAAAAAATGGTTCAAATGGCTCTGAGCACTATAGGACGTAAGTGCTGAGGTCATCAGTCCCCTAGAACTTAGAACTACTTAAACCTAACTAACCTAAGAACATCACACACATCCATGCCCGAGGCAGGATTCGAACTTGCGACCGTAGCGGTCGCGCGGTTCCAGACTGTAGCGCCTAGAACCGCTCGGCCACCTCGGCCGGCTTATTGAATAAAACTTTGGAAATTTCTGGTAAGGTCTTTTGGGAGCAAACTGCTGATGTCATCGGTCCCTAAGCTTACGCACTACTTAACCTAACTTAAACTAACTTACACTAAGGACAACACCCACATCCATGCCCGAGGGAGAACTCGAACCTTCGACGGGGTGAGCCACGAGGGCTGTGACAAGGCGCCTTAGAGCGCACGGCTACCCCGCGCGGCAAATTTTATTGAACTTAAACATTAAGTTACTAGAAAGACTGTTATACTGCAAATGATAAAATGATTAGTAGTTTAATTAAAAAAACGCAACAGCAGTTGATTTTCATGGAAATATATTATCCATTAAAACTTTTGGTACTTTCTATGACGTAAAAGTAAGAAAATTTAATTTTATCACATGTATTTATTTTTTGTGAGTTTTCTTTACTGAGTCATCTGTTCGACTCTGTATGATGGACACTGCATTCCATCTACACTGAAGCGCCAAAGAAAGTGGTATAGGAATGCTTATTCAAATACAAAGGTGCCTAACCAGGCAGAATACGGCGCTGCGGTCGACAACGCCTATATAAGACAAGTGTCTGGCCCAGTTGCTACATCTGTTACTGCTGCTACAATGGCAGCTTATCAAGATTTAAGTGAGTTTGAACGTGTATTATAGTCGGCGCACGAGCGATGGGACACAACATTACCGAGGTAGCGATAAAGTGGGGATTTTCCAGTACGACTATTTCACGATTGTACTATGAACATCAGGAAACCGGTAAAACATCAAATCTCCGACACCGCTGAGGCCGGGAAAAGATCATGCAAGAAAGAGACCAAAAACGACTGAAGAGAATCGTCCAACATGACCGAAGTGCAACCCTTCCGCAAATTGGTGTAGATTTCAATGTTGCGCCATCAACAAGTGTCAGTGTGCAAAACATTCAACGAAACATCATCGACATAGGCTTTCGGAGCCGAAGTCGCACTCGTGTACCCTTGACGACTGCACGACACAAAGATTTACGCCTCGGCTGGATCCGTCAACACCGACATTGGACTGTTGATGACTGGAAACATGTTGTCTGGTCGGACGATCCTCTTTTCAGATTGCATCGAGCGGATGGACGTGTAAGGGTTTGGAGACAACCCATGAATTAACGGACACTGCATGTCAGCAGGGGACTGTTCAAGCTGGTGGAGGCTCTGTAATGCTGTGGGTCGTGTGCAGCTGGAATGATATTGGACCCCTGATACGTCTAGATACGAATCTGACAGGTGACACGTACAAAGGCGTCCTGTCTGATCACCTGCATCCAATTATGTCCATTGTGCATTCCGATGGACTTGAGCAATTCCAGCAGGGCAATGCGACACTCCTCATCACCAGAATTGCTACAAAGTGGCTCCAGGAACATTGTTCTGAGTTTAAATACTTCCGCTGTCCACGAAACTCCCCAGAAATGAACATTATTGAGCATATCTGGGATACCTTGCAACGTGCTTTTCAAAACAATGGTTCAAATGGCTCTGAGCACTATGGGACTAAACATCTATGGTCATCAGTCCCTTAGAACTACTTAAACCTAACTAACCTAAGGACAGCACACAACACCCAGCCATCACGAGGCAGAGAAAATCCCTGGCCCCGCCGGGAATCTAACCCGGCAACCCGGGCGTGGGAAGCGAGAACGCTACCGCTCGACCACGAGATGCGGGCGTGGTTTTCAGAAGAGATCTCCACCCTGTCGTACTCTTACGGATTTATGGAGAGCCCTGAAGGATTCATAGTGTCAGTTCCCTCCAGCACTACTTCACATATTAGTCGAGTTCATTCCACTTGTGCTGCGGCACTTCTGCGTGGTCTCGGAGGCCCTACACGATATTAGGCAGGTGTACCAGTTTCTTCCGCTCTTCAGAGTATACTGTTGTGAAATCTGTGGTGGTGTACAACATCAGCGATCGAGCCTGCACCTAAAGGGGTCTGGATATCTGTGGAAGAATAAGCTCAGTAATAAAATGTAGACACTACTTTATTGGGCTAATGTAATTTCAAATTTTTGAACATGCTCAAACCTTAAAGGACGAGTGAGTATTATTATGTCTATTCATGGCGTTGGCTGATTCATCACAATTAGAAGACCATATATGTCAGTTGTGTTCGTTCGTTACTGACATGGGGAAGCTATATTTCCAAAGTTTTCAACTGGATTACTTTGTATTGCTGTTACCACTAGCCATGGAATGTTATGGCTAGTTTAGAGGCCATCCGAGACATTGCATCACACTACCAAGTGGACTGTACGGACTGATTCTCTTTGGTTTTCTCCATATTTATGGGTTTCGAAGGTTTGGTACACGAAAGTCAATTTCCAAAACAGTGTAAAAATTGGTTTCGAAAGCTTCCTAACACTGTTAAGTAAAATAAATAAATAATGTGATGGAACTCCCAAATGTCTGTGAGGTTTCAACTCTCACTAGACACAACAATTCTTTTTTACTTTTATCTCCATTCTATATTTATTATCAAACTGAAGTACTAAGTGACTTACATAGAGTTATATTTTTGTTAAAATGTTATTTTATTTTAAATTACTAATCACTTGAAAAGAGCATTGACAATGAATTAAATTTTGGATGAAAATGCGAAACATCAAATAGAGAATAAAGCACTTTTTTATTGTCAATGTTCGAGAAAGAATACAAACATAATATTAAAATCAGTGTTATTGATATATATGAGAAGAGATTTCCCATTTTTCTCAAAATTTGTCTTCCTTACGAATACTCTCATTTTGCGCAATTAGTAATTCAAATAAATGTATCAACAAAGTATGAAAAAATTGATTGCCACTTACCATAAAGATTACACGTGAAGTTGCAGACAGGCACAACTAAAAGACACTGACACGTTAGCTTTCGGCCACAGCGTTCGTCAGAAAAGGAAACACACACACACACACACACACACACACACACACACACACACACACACACACACACACATGCAAACAAACATTCATTCACACAAGGAAGCACACGTCACGCACACATGACCGCCACCTCCGGCAGTATTCCGGTCAGAGCTGCCGGAGATGGCGTTCATGTGTGCGCAATGTGTGCTTGCTTGTGTGAATGAATGTGTGTGTGTGTGTGTGTGTGTGTGTGTGTGTGTGTGTGTGTCCCCTTTTGTCCTTTTCCGACAAAGGCTGTGGCCGAAAGTTAATGTGTAAGTGTTTTTCAGTTGTGCTTGTCTGCAACTTAACGGGCCATCTTTACGGTAAATAGTAACCTATCTTTTCCTTACATAACTGATATTCCAACCTGGAGTTTCCATTATTTGATTTTAAAATAGGAATAGTATACTTTCATTAAAAGCGCAGTATTTGGTATATATTATATTAAAATGTTGGTGCATAGAGATGCGTAAAAAAGTAAAACGAAATGGTTTTGTTTAGTGAGAAATGAACCAAAACCTCACAGTTACAAGACTAGAACGGCATGCACGCAACAACAGGCAGCTCAGATAAAATTTTCGAAATTTTTTCTATTTAACAGGTCTCGGGTATGCTCATAGTGGATTTTTCGAGTGTTTTGAGAAGTGCGTCGTATTGTTTTAGGCACCTGATGCCCGGGTAGCGACCTTCAGATCCTATTTAAAGAATCGAGAAACTGGAAGGGGGCCAGTCGGTGAGGTCCCCTGGCAGGACCTTGGCACACCGCCCTGAAGGACGCCGCGGCCGTGGCTGGGGCGCGTGGCGGCGGCGGCGGAGCCGCGATCGATGTGGGCCGGCGTGGCGTTGGCGTTGGCGTGCTGTGCCGCGGTGCGTGCCGCGACGCCGCCCGACGCGACGCGCTATCGATTCGCGCCGCAGACGGCGGCGGCGGCGGCGGTAGCAGTCGGCCCGTCGCGGTCGCCTACTACCGCTGCTTCCAGCGGCGTAAGGGTTGCTGGCGTCGCCTCACCCCCAACTTCGGGCAGCTCTCTGGAACAGGACCAACGTTCTGTCTCACGCATACACGCTTGTAGACGTTTCTGCTTTTAGACGATCAACTGTCTTATTTCAATTGACTGCCCGACTCAAGAGAGACTACTGTAGCGCCCCTGGCGTTCTATTTTCGTCTTGAGTCTCTTCTGACTAGAGTGATCATTTCTAATTACACTTCGGCAAAACTGCGTGTGATCTAAGAGCCGTCTGCTATGCAGTTTGGTAGTTGAACGATGAAGCTGAGGTTATGAAGGACTACTCTTTTTACTAAAAAACGAAATACAGTAATACACTCCTGGAAATTGAAATAAGAACACCGTGAATTCATTGTCCCAGGAAGGGGAAACTTTATTGACACATTCCTGGGGTCAGATAAATCACATGATCACACTGACAGAACCACAGGCACATAGACACAGGCAACAGACCATGCACAATGTCGGCACTAGTACAGTGTATATCCACCTTTCGCAGCAATGCAGGCTGCTATTCTCCCATGGAGACGATCGTAGAGATGCTGGATGTAGTCCTGTGGAACGGCTTGCCATGCCATTTCCACCTGGCGCCTCAGTTCGACCAGCGTTCGTGCTGGACGTGCAGACCGCGTGAGACGACGCTTCATCCAGTCCCAAACATGCTCAATGGGGGACAGATCCGGAGATCTTGCTGGCCAGGGTAGTTGACTTACACCTTCTAGAGCACGTTGGGTGGCGCGGGATACATGCGGACGTGCGTTGTCCTTTTGGAACAGCAAGTTCCCTTGCCGGTCTAGGAATGGTAGAACGATGGGTTCGATGATGGTTTGGATGTACCATGCACTATTCAGTGTCCCCTCGACGATCACCAGAGGTGTACGGCCAGTGTAGGAGATCGCTCGCCACACCATGATGCCGGGTGTTGGCCCTGTGTGCCTCGGTCGTATGCAGTCCTGATTGTGGCGCTCACCTGCACGGCGCCAAACACGCATACGACCATCATTGGCACCAAGGCAGAAGCGACTCTCATCGCTGAAGACGACACGTCTCCATCCGTCCCTCCATTCACGCCTGTCGCGACACCACTGGAGGCGGGCTGCACGATGTTGGGGCGTGAGCGGAAGACGGCCTAACGGTGTGCGGGACCGTAGCCCAGCTTCATGGAGACGGTTGCGAATGGTCCTCGCCGATACCCCAGGAGCAACAGTGTCCCTAATTTGCTGGGAAGTGGCGGTGCGGTCCCCTACGGCACTGCGTAGGATCCTACGGTTTTGGCGTGCATCCGTGCGTCGCTGCGGTCCGGTCCCCTGGTCGACGGGCACGTGCACCTTCCGCCGACCACTGGCGACAACATCAATGTACTGTGGAGACCTCACGCCCCACGTGTTGAGCAATTCGGCGGTACGTCCACCCGGCCTCCCGCATGCCCACTATACGCCCTCGCTCAAAGCCCGTCAACTGCACATACGGTTCACGTCCACGCTGTCGCGGCATGCTACCAGTGTTAAAGACTGCGATGGAGCTCCGTATGCCACGGCAAACTGGCTGACACTGACGGCGGCGGTGCACAAATGCTGCGCAGCTAGCGCCATTCGACGGCCAACACCGCGGTTCCTGGTGTGTCCGCTGTGCCGTGCGTGTGATCATTGCTTGTACAGCCCTCTCGCAGTGTCCGGAGAAAGTATGGTCGGTCTGACACACCGGTGTCAATGTGTTCTTTTTTCCATTTCCAGGAGTGTAAAATATAGTAACAAGCAGTGATAACATTTATTGACGACCAAAGTAAAATTGACAATGACGTTCTTGGTAAAGGCTGTATGGCACATTCTCTGCCGTCCTAGGAATTGAATGAATTGGAAAAGTGTCGTCCAGACATTTCAAAATGTGCGAGGCGTGTTTTTTAAGTAAGTACCGTTTTGAAATTTAAAAAAAGGCGTCCTAAGATATCTCAATAAATTTAGTTTTACAAGAAAGCCTGTACCTTAATCTACGTACTGACGCCATTACGGTATGATTCTTCCTTGTTTACGTAATGTACTGAGTGTTTAAGATGCCTCCGATAATCGTGAGTCCCGCCGATTGTGAAGTACGGGCTGTTATAAGATTTCTTAGTGCTAAAGGCCTAAAAGCGATCGATAATCAATCGTCAGATCTGTGCAGTTTACGGGGAAAACATTATGAGTGATGGAATCGTAAGAAAGTGGGTTAGAGCATTTAAAGATGGCGGCACAAATGTGCATGATGAACAACGGAGTGGGCGTCCTTCGGTCGTTAAGTAATAGAACCCAGTACGTTGTCCTCGATGGTGAGTGTTCGTCAGAGGTGAGGGTATCATCTGGAGTGCCCCAGGGAAGTGTGGTAGGTCCACTGTTGTTTTCTATCTACATAAATGATTCTACATAAATGATCTTTTGGATAGGGTGGATAGCAATATGCGGCTGTTTGCTGATGATGCTGTGGTGTACGGGAAGGTGTCGTCGTTGAGTGACTGTAGGAGGATACAAGATGACTTGGACAGGATTTGTGCTGGTGTAAAGAATGGCAACTAACTCTAAATATAGATAAATGTAAATTAATGCAGATGAACAGGAAAAAGAATCCTGTAATGTTTGAATACTCCATTAGTAGTGTAGCGCTTGACAGTGTCACGTCGATAAAATATTTGGGCGTAACATTGCAGAGCGATATGAAGTGGGACAAGCATGTAATGGCAGTTGTGGGGAAGGCGGATAGTCGTCTTCGGCTAATTGGTAGAATTTTGAAGATGTGGTTCATCTGCAAAGGAGACCGCTTATAAAACACTAATACGACCTATTCTTGAATACTGCTCGAGCGTTTGGGATCCCTATAAGGTCGGATTGAGGGAGGACATAGAAGCAATAGAGAGGCGGGCTGCTAGATTTGTTACTGGTAGGTCTGATCATCACGCGAGTGTTACGGAAATGCTTCAGGAACTCGGGTGGGAGTCTCTGGAAGAAAGGAGGCGTTCTTTTCGTGAATCGCTACTGAGGAAATTTAGAGAACCAGCATTTGAGGCTGACTGCAGTACAATTTTACTGCCCCCAATTTAAATTTCGCGGAAAAACCAGAAAGATAAGATAAGAGATATTAGGGCTCGTACAGAGGCATATAGGCAGTCATTTTTCCCTCGTTCGGTTTAGGAGTGGAACAGGGAGAGAAGATGCTAGTTGTAGTACGAACGCACCATATGGTGGATTGCGGAGTATGTATGTAGATGTAGATGTAGAAGTTTGGTGCAGGTAGTGGACAATAAGGTGAGAGAAAACATACGCTTTACGATTTCCTCCTTGCGGGATGACTTTCCAAATGCTTCTCGTAGTGTTTTGAATGGCACTGTGACCGAGCACTTGAATTACCGAAAATTGTGCGCACGTTGAGTACCGAAAATGTTGACGGATGTGCACAAAACCAAACGTTAAGGCAGTGCATTGACTTTCCTTGAGCGGTACCACAACGACGGCAATGATTTGTTAAGCCAAATTGTTACGGGCGATGAAACATGGGTGGCGTACGTCACACCAGAATCAAAGCAACAGTCCATGGAAGTTGAGCAAGGGCATCGTTTTGCTGCAAGAGAATGCCCGTCCGCATACCAAAGATCTCATCACATCTTTTCGATGGGAAACTCTAGATCATCCTCCGATCAGCCCCGATCTTGCGCCCAGTGACTACCATCTGTCCCTACACTTGAAGAAACACCTGGGCGGTCAGCATCTTCAAGACGATGACGAAGTCAAAACAGTGGTGATGCAGTGGTTAATAAGTCAGGCGGCAGACTTCTATGAGGAGGGTATTCAAAAACTGGTACAACGTTATAACAGGTGCCTCAATATTGACGGAAATTATGTAGAAAAGTAGATTAAGGTGCAGGCTTTCATGTAGAAATAAAATTATTGAGATATCTTACCACATCTTTTTTTAATTTCAAACCAGTACTTACTTAAAAAAAACATGCCTCGTATTAATTTATATGCTCGAAAAATACACAGGATGTCCCAAAAATGTTGCGACAAATTTCAAGGGTTTGCAAGGCTGTCTTGAGAAACAAATCGAGGATAGGAATCCGGGTCCGGAAACGTCATCCAACGACGCTATAGAGCATCAAAGTCATAGTCGCCTGCGCCTGCCTCCGCTTCGGCAGTGAGTGAATTTGATTACTGACGGAGTGTAGGTGGAACGTCTTGCAATGTTGTTTGTTATTCAGTGATTGCGACTGATTTTTATGGTCGCCAGAAAAGAAGATGGAGCTAGCTCCTGCATAGAAAGGCCTCTATGACTGCAATACTCTATTGCCTCGGTTGATGACGATAGCTACTGGACATGGGTTTCCATCTGGAGTTTATTTTTCTACTGGGACCCTATAAAATCTCCATCATTTTCTGGTATACAGGAGAAAGTAAATTGGATGGTAACCCATGTCCGAAACCGTCAGCCACCATGGCAATAGACCATCGCATTCATAGGATACAAGGCCTTTCTGTGCAGAAACTAGCTCCATCTTCTCCACTGGCGTTCATGGCAACCATGGCTCAGTCCCTCATTTCTGCACGTGTGTGGTCTGCAATATACTCGGAAATTTAGAACACACTTTGCACAATCTGTAGATCACTGATGTCATATACACTCACGATGTGGTTATTTGCTGATTCAAACTCAGGCAATAAAACCGCACGCACTTTGAGTAGGCGATTTTGACCAGGAAGTGTCGCGTGTAAAACGCTCTAAATGTGAATATGATCCTCATGTCTAGGTATACAGATGGGCGAGGAAGGAATGTGCCTAGAACGCGTAGAAGAATGGGGACGCTGGTAGACCTCTATGGGTGTATTATTTTGTTTTCAGCTGACTTCGACACACACACAAAAAAAAATTACGTACACATCAAGCTATCGAATACGGCTCGCGGACAGTTACATTCCTTACAAAGCCACAGGCACAAAATTGATCAGAAGAACCAGAATGCGAGAACCGGAGAAAGCAACCCCTGCCATCACATATACATTGTCCATCCACATTAATATGACCACCTCTCAAAAGTCTTTTGCATCGCAGACCGAAGCGAGAAGTGCATGAAGAGAGTCAGTGAGATTATGGAAGGTACCGACAGGGATGTGGAGCCATGCCGGCTTCAGTGCCATGGCCAGCTGCGCTAGGTTCTTCGGTTGAGGATCCAAGACGCGAAAAGCGCTATCGAGGCAGTCCCACCGATTCTTGACTGGGTTAAAATGGGGGGCTGCAGTGGCCAGGCGAGTACGGTAAACTCATCCTGGTGCTCTTCAAACCTCGCAGATGCACTGCAAGCTGTGTGACACGTTGCATTGTCCTGCTTACAGATGCCACAATGCCGAGTAAAAACAAACTGCAAGTAGGAATGGACATGGTACCAAAGAATAGATGCATAATTGTTCTGATCTATTGTGCCTTACAGAATGATGTGAACACTCAGGGAATGTCACGAAAACATTCCCCATACCATAACGCTCCCTTCTCTGGCCTGGGTCGTTTCCACTGTTGATGCACGGTGTTTACTTCCACACATTTCACGCCGTAGGTGCCAATGGCCATCTATCCGATGGAGCACAAAATGTGGTTCATTTGAAAAGGCTATCTGTCGCCACTCAGTGGACGTCCAATTGCGGTCGTCGCTGATGAACAGCAGTCAACATGAGTACATGAACCAGGTGCCTTCAGCTGAAGGCCATACGCGGCTACTTTAGACGAACAGTCGTAGAGAAGACACTTTTTGTAGCCCCCTTGGTTCATCTGGGGGAGGGGGGTCAGTTGCACAACAGTTGCGCGTCTGCTGACCTGAACACATCTCCACAGCTGTCGTTTACATCTGTCATCTAGCCACTGGTGCACCTCAGTGGCCTCAGCGCCAGTTTAGGACAAAGCCATTTGCTATGCACAGGATACTTTAACCACAGTGGCACACGAGCAGTTTACAAACTTAGCGGTTTCCGTCTTCCTAAAAGCCAATGATACGCGTTGCACCGTTTACGGCAGCGGCAGAACTGTTTCCTGCTTCCCCCAAAAATGTTCAGATATGTGTGAAATATTATGGGACTTAACTGATAAGGTCATCACTCTCTAAGCTTACACACTACTTAACCTAAATTATCCTAAGGACAAACACCCACCCACCCACCACACACACACACACACACACACACACACACACACACACACACACACACACACACATGCCCAAAAGAGTACTCGAACCTCCGCCGGGACCAGCCGCGCAATCCATGACTGATCAGTTAATCCCGCGCCCGCTCCCCCCCCCCCCCCCCCCCCCCGCCCACCGTCACACTTCATAAAGGATGAACATTCATAAATCTAAAAACTGCTGGGGAAAATTACTGACTGAAAATGGAGGAAAAAAGTTCTATGAACATGTGTCATGGCGCTGGCGAATACAAGTTCCGCTGACCACGTGCCACGTGCTTCTTGTGTGTTGCGGGCTGTGTGATTGACGCAGTGTACTGTAATTAGTGAAATGGTCCCACATTCACCTCGGGAACAAGCCGAGACGATGTTTGTGTGTGGTCAAACAGATGTAAATGGTCGAGAGGTAGTGCGACTGTACCAAAACAAGTACCCTCATAGACACTAACGAAATCACATAAGATTTCAAGCCCTTTTTGGGCGTTTTTGTGAATATGCTTTCTTTCAGACACACTAACGTGTTGACAGGCTACTTGCCTGTAGCTTGTACTAGGGTCCGTCTCAATATCCTGTAGAGCCCGTTCCTCCAAATTTGTTGTGCGTAGTCCGCCGCCTCCCTGCTCGTCCATCTGTCTGAAAGGACCCATGATAGCAGGAACGCTCAAAAAGAGATTGAAATGTTGTATGATGTGATTGTTGTCTGTGGCGGTAATAGTTCTGGTGCAGCCATGCTGCCTCTCGACCGTTTGTATCTGCTTGGTTAGACACAGAAACCATCTCGGCTTGCTCCCGACATGAATGCCGGATCATTCTGCTGCTTACAGTACGCTACGTGAATCAAACAGCCTCCGACACACAAGGAACACATGGCATGTGATCAGAGGAAGTTTCGTTCGTCAGCGCCATCTACCGTGGCCAAGATTTTTATCTGGACACATGTAAACAGGACTTTTTTCCCTCCGTTTCCAGTTACGAATCCATCCCTGCAGTTTGTCGGTTTTACTAAGGTCACCCTGTATATCCTCGACTGCTAGTGCTCCTGCTTGCCCTGTGAGTGGTTATTGCACTCTTTAAAGTCAGTACCGCCATTAGGCTGTTGTTTATTTGCACTGTTATCTTTACACTTACACTATCATGACTTCGGCTTCAAAGTGCCATTATCAAGTTTTTTAAGTGTTATACAGTGCCTAAGATGGCATACTCCCGTATTTAAAATACACTATTAGACAAACTGTCTAAGGGACGATGTTTCTGGTAAAGCCTACTGCTGTGTTTGGATGAAAGAAAGCAGTGGGCTTTACCAGAAATATCGACCCTTAGACAATGTGTCTAATAGTGTATTTTAATTACGGGAGTATGCCATCTTAGGCACTGTATAACACTTAAAACACTTGATAATGGCACTTTGAAGCCGAAATCGTGATAGTGTAAGTGTAAATGCAACACTGCAAATAAACAACAGTCTAATGGCGGCACTGACTTTAAAGAAATATATTATGACAGTGGCCCCGCATTATGAAACTATTATTTGGTTATTTCAGGTTGGCGTCGAACATAGGCGGTGGTTACATTAATGTGACTGTACCGTGTATAAGGGAGATCAAAAAGTTTCCGTTTGGAGGCCGTACAGTCCAGAATAGATACACTAATCAGACAAAACCACCGTGAATACTGAAGCAATCATCCCACAGACGCACCAGGTTGAAGATACCCATGTGGTAAAAAACTGTGTCCTGCTACGTGAAGGAGTCCACAACCGCCTGCTGCACATCCACGTCCGACAGGGGTCATCGACCTTTCAAAGCCCTTTTTAAGGAACCGAAGGCGTGATAATCGCAAGAGAAGAGATCAGAATTATAGGGCGGTTGCTCGAGGGTCTTTCGCTCGAATGTCGGTTCTCACTAGAGCGTGGCAGCGCGGCGCGCTTCAGCGGCAACGGCAAGCTTTTTCGGTTGTGACGCGGTGGCTCATGGAATTGGCGCCCCCACCTCGAGGCGGCAGGCGCTAGCCGTAGACAATGAGGGACTGCTGCTGAGGAACCCATTGAAATACGCGGTGCATTTGATTAACTATACCATCAAACTGTACGAAAGAAAGACAAGTTGGATGAAGACATTGTAGCGTTACTCTTGGGGGGGGGGGGAGGGGGCAAAAAGAAAAAGAATTGTTATTTTATATTTTTTTTTGAAAAATGTCGAAAAAGTGAATATTTTGGTGGGCCACTTGGCAACAGAATCAGGAATTGATTACACTATTATAATAACATACGTTGAGCATTAAATACCTGAATAAGAGAAACATCATTTCTGTGCATTTTTATATTCGCGATGTAGTCATACCTGGAACAACACCAAGGGACCAGAAGATTTATGGACTTTAAAAGAAATTGAAAAAAAAATTGGCTCAGAAATAATAGGAAAACGATAATGTTCCTTCTGCCTCATGCTGCGTTCGGCCCATCAGCGTGATAGTAATTTCTGGTGATGAACTAACACAAAATAATTATCAATTGAGTGAATGAGGAGATGGAAATCATCAAGGTTAATTTACTAAAATATGCACACTTATCTGCAACACACTTTTTTTTAATGCTACGTACCTTTTCATATTAAATTACAATAGATGACCATTGTGGTTAAATAATTTATACATAACAGTCAAAATGTCCTTTCGATGCTGTCTGTTCGTAATCAGTTACAAGAAACTACATGTTTTCTGATTGAAAAAATAACAATTAGCATATTCACTCAGTATTTTCTCATAAAATATAAAATACAGTTGCGGTGCGCAGCAAGTCTGCGACCGCCTTTCATAGAATACAAACAGCAAAAGGTGAGGCGCCAAAAGCCTCACTTGTCTTGAAAAAACAGAATTCTTTTTTATAACAAGATAAAGAATAATAGACCCTGTCGCTGCTATGCGATGGTTCTTTTCTTTTAGTTCACAATTGTTCGATAACTTCAGGCCATCAGGCGTTTACTACTGAGCGTTTATTAAGGTTTGTGAGGCGAAAATTACTAATATTACACTGCCTCCCATGAGGAGGGAAGGAATACCGAAGGTATTACTTTCATCCTCATGCCCATTGGAATATTTGTAATTATTAAAAGTTTCATTGCACATTCATTCCATAATAAAAGAATTAACGTTTCAATTTGTAATTACTGACGGTGGATCATTGTGAATTTGTTCTGTGTTTCTATCAGTGTTTGTATGGATTCAGTCTTTCTTGGTGATTCTTAAAATTAAGGCTATAAGTACACATAATTACAAAATTTATAAGGAAATAGAGTCACACTTCATTTTTCATCGTTGCAAAATTAATTTGACTATCACAACCGGTACACAACTTTCTGTTTTGACTGTATTCATTATATTGTCATCGTCTTGTCAACTGATTGCCTTGTCCGTTATCGCACTTAATTATACATTTATTTTCGTTGCACATACACTATTTATGATAGACTTGGATTGTAGAGCGGCCACTGGTGAAGGCTTCGACAAGGAAGTCCATATCTTTCACCTTCAGGGCTCGAGTGTGGCTCTCCGAATTATTTAACATATGAAACAGATAAAATATCTTATATTACAATAGCTTATAAAACTAATTTTATACACATATGGGATGGGATATAGGAAGGATCGGATCCGTTGACGTATTTTCGTGTGCTTATTTTCATTCGTATCGTGACCTCTCGTTAAAGTTTACATTTCAACAGTGTTCAGAGGTGACCTTGTGACTTATCTCTGTGTACAATGAGTCATTATACTAATTACGCTAACTTCTCTATCTTAGAGTCTCTCAGAAGATTTATGATACATACAAAAATGTTTTCAGTACTGGGTGTGAATGTTTTTGCTACAGAATGTAGCGCACAGCAACTGTGTTGGCTGTTAAACGTTTACATTATTTCGTCACTTGGTGGCTTCCGCCTCCACTGTTGCAAGCAATCTTGGAATTCAGTCTGTGCGCGCGTACGTGACCGGAGCTTTCTCGCAGAGCCTGCTGGAGGGAGCTTCTGCCACCGAAACTGCCTCACATCACTTCCTGTCCACTATCCAATTA
Organism: Schistocerca gregaria; assembly: GCF_023897955.1. Taxonomy (NCBI): domain Eukaryota; kingdom Metazoa; phylum Arthropoda; class Insecta; order Orthoptera; family Acrididae; genus Schistocerca; species Schistocerca gregaria. The sequence goes on from NC_064920.1 coordinate 662,091,942, forward strand.
CGGATTTACAGGTAAGTGGTAGCTACCGCTGCAACTGCATGTGTGGAATCACACTGATTATTACACACTGCACACATCAATGAATTTTTCATACATATGGTGCACTAGAATACTGCCATTGAAAATCGTCGAACTTTAAAACTTCACTTTCACTGTGGTACGCCTGCGTGAATGGTGTATTAAAAGAAATTCTCGCTTCATAACATCACACGGTGTTTACAAGTTGACTTACATACTAATATTTACAAGAGTTCATTTAAATCGAGAAATAATCTAATTGACCACTTTGAATCAGAACAATTGTTTCTTAATTAATCTTTTTTTTACTATTTATGCCTACGGTCACTGGTAAGCTATTAAAAGTCCTTTTTCTTTGACCAAATTCATTCCAATCTCCTTTACAAATTAATTTCATTCATAGTAATCTTTATCACGCTTGCATATTCATTTTGTGGGCCCAATACATTTTTTTAATGCTTATCTTATTTAGTGACTTGTGATGGGAGCTTCATTTATGGCAAAGTTTCTCTCGTATGTGCTTGTCTTTAAAGAAAGTTCGAGGACAGATTTGAAAATAGCAAATCCGCCTCTCGATTTCGTGTAGAAATACAAACAGTAGAAAACGAAAGTGGGCATAGCTGGCCTACTCGCGGAACGTCGACAGAATTTAAATTACTCCTCAACCAGGTCGAATATTTAATTTACATTACGCATTACAAAAGCAATTTGCGCGTCGCGAACCTACCCATTTTTATACGTATTGCCTCACTTCCCAAGCACACGTGCATCTTTACAAGTTGATCCTGGGGAGTGGATAGGATCAATGACCTTACAGGATTTGCACTTAGGAAAGGGATTGAATAATCACATAAATAAATACTGCAGTGCGCACAGGAAAGGGATTCAATAATCACATAAATAAATATTGCAGTGCGGACTTAAAATCTATCACTTCAAGCACGTATATTTAATATGTATCTTGCTGCAGCTTGCTCCCTCCTCTTTGTTCATTTCTTAGACTAAGTCAATTTATGCATTACGCATTTGGGTATTAATTATCATTTGTATATATAAGCCTCTCACTAGAGTGTTGTTGTTTGCTGCTGTGGCGACCTGTGAAGCTTGGGCGAGATTCTTATTCTATTTGCTGCTAGCTTGTGAATTTGCAGTGTCGCTAATGCTCAATAGTACTGTGAAGTTGCCATAATAAACCGTGTTAATCATATGTTATTTTACTCAGCTTGTTTATAGTCTGGACTCGTCTTACTTTGCGTTATATAATAAACTTCCTTTTTATTCCATCACGCTTTTACTTTAAGGTTAACGTCAGGTCTTTTTAGAACAATTGCACTGTGTTATCAATTTGTTCATGCTTAATCCTAGGTATCTGTTTACTTCAAAGAGGTGTTATTTTATCGTTGGCACAGCACTGTGCTGGAATTTACAAGTTAAATCTACCGACTGTTTTGCGCTAACAGGTGGAGCCTTATTTACGTCACATTTGAAAATAGGGAAAAACCTCATGGAATCGAATCTTCTCACACTACTTTCCTCTTTTGTCTGGACGTTAAGTGTTTTCTTTCAAAACAGGTCATTAATTTGTCCTCGATTAAATTTCGCTTACTACTACTAAGCACATATAATCATCATTTTCATATTACTATTTAGCTAGAGAAGTGCATTATTCACTCCTTCCTACTCATTTTCAAATTACTACTGAGCGAGAGAAGTGCAGTATTCGCTCCTTCCTCTTTCCTCCTTTTAGTACCTCGGGGCTAATTAATACCTCTCGAGTACATCATTTTTCTTACATACTAACTTATAAGTAAAGTTGAAAATCGCCTATAGGACATGCCCTCCTGTTTACATAAAGATTATTCATGTAAATACTTGTCTACAACTTATTCTGTATTTTATTTTCCAGACACCTTGTTTTAATACACAAGGTTTCCTTTTAGCACCGGTCAACGTCTGTAGTCAGTTCAGTTCAGTTCAGTTCTTATCACTCATTGGTTAATCCTGATCTCCAATACCTTAGAATTTTCTTACAGCTTAAATTAACTTAATTCCTGGCGTTATAAAATTTTCTTAAACCATGATGTTGGAACAATCCTTTGATTTTATTCGTGGCAGGGGCAGATAACAAATAGCTACCAATGTGTGGTTTCCTCATTATCACAGAGGGACCTTCATAAATGTGTTGCCACTTACGATTCTTCTTTAACAACAGGGATGGTTTAAAGTGGGCCCTGACTTATACCTTTTCTCCTTCTTTGAGATCGATAACTCTGTTTACCTTCTTATCAAACGCCTTTTTTCGGAGGTTAGCATACGTTGTCAGTTATATGAGAGCTTGCCTGATTTTTGCGTCTAGGTCCAATTCGTTGTCTTCTAACTTTGGAAGGGGATCTATCCATTCATCCTTTCTTTTGATCTTGACATTAACTCATGTGGCGTGAATCCGGTCGACAGATGACGAAAGTGGTTTACAATCTGTTCGAAAGGTGTTACGAAGTCTACCCACTTAGATTGCTTATTCGGAATGTACGTCCTTATAAATCTGTTAAATTCTTTGAAGAGCCTTTCTGTCGGATTCGATTGCGGTAGAAACAGGGATATCAAAATTTGTTTGATTCCATGGCGAGCAAGAAGTGCACACCACGGGCGTGATGTGAAATTTGAAGCATTATCGGACAAGATTGATTCTGGAACCCCGAATCGTGGGAAATAATCATTTTTAATGCGACGAATTTGCACAAGAAGATTTCACTGCGTACAGTCTTTTGTGCTTAGAAAAATTGTCCAGGATTGCTACTAAGTATTTAGCGCCTCCCCTACCGGTGGGTAGTGGACCTGCCAGATCAATACCAAGAAGCTGGTTTGGCCTTTCAGCAGTTATTGGATTTAGTGGGATTGAAGTGGAAATGTTTAAGGATTTTGCCTTTTGACAGATGACAGTTTCTCAATAATTTATGGATTCTCTGATGTAGATTCGGAACGTAACAGTAAGCCGAGATTTTTCTTTTACATTTTTCTGGTCCGTAGTGACCCCATGAAATGTGAGTGTAGCACAGAAGATGTTCAATGAAATTTCGAGGTATGCAAACACACCACCTCTCAGATGACTCAGACGTCTTATGAAATAGCACTTGGTTATGAACTTTATAAAACTTTGACAACTTGTGGGCTGGATTTTCGTGAAGAATTTGTCTAACCTTTTTCCATTTTGGATCTGTTTTTGAAGAATCTGAAGCTGCCTACATTACTGAAGAAAATACTTTCTGTGAATTGGCTCTTTCATTAACAAAACCAGTTCGCTGGTTTCTGGTAAGCCCTCTCTCTCTCTCTCTCTCTCTCTCTCTCTCTCTCTCTCTCTCTCTCTCTCTCTCTATATATATATATATATATATATATATATATATATATATATATAATGTCAAAGTCATATTCCTTCAGGAATCAGGAATAAGCACCATCGAGTAAGACGGGGATGTTGCAACTTGCATGTAAAGAGGAATGATAAGGCTTGGTGGTCTGAATAGACTTTAGTTTTTTCTTCCATAGATATAATAGTTAAATCGCCTAAAAGCCCATACAACGGCGAGTGCCTCCAACTCCGAAACCGAATAAGACTTTTCACACTCAGATAACACTCGAATCGCAAAGCTAATCACTTGTATTTGCTCGTGTCCATCTAGTAACTGAATCTGGAAAAGACAAGCGCCGATACCCATAAAGGAAGCGTCTGCAGTAATGCAAAATTCCTTATCCATCCGAGGATGATGGAGAATGTTACTGTTAAGCAAACAGTCTTTAATTTTCTGAAATCCATCTTGGCAATCCGGCGTCCAATTCCAATGTGAATTCTTTTTTAAAAGGTTGTGGAGAGCGGGATTGTTCAATACCTGATTGGGAACAAAACGTCTGAAAAATGACGTAAGACCTATAAATACTTTCAGTTGCCTTTTTGTAACAGGGGTTGGAAAGTTTTTATGGCAGACAATTTTTCCGGGTCAGGTTTAATTCCTTCAGGGGTGATGATGTGTCCTAAAAATTTAATTTCAGTTTTTCCAAACTTGGATTTCTTAAGATTTGCTGTAACACCATACTCTCTGAATCGTTGAAATACCTTTTGCAGAAGGGCCACATGATCTTCCCAATTTTTCGATGCTACAAGTACGTCATCTAAAGGTTCAGGACCTAGTACATAGTCAAGGGCAGAAATAAAAATTCCGGAGCTCACATTTAGTCGAAACGGTACAACTTCGAAATGGTAAGATCTACCTGCAAATATAAACGCAGTGTGTTTCCTAGACTCCTGCGCAAGTTTTACTTGCCAGTAACTGCTTTTCAAATCAAGGGTTCTCAAATACTTAACTCCATGAAACTTCTGCAGATGCTCTTCAAGAGCCTCTGGTCTCGTTCTCATGGGTACTATAATTTTATTGAATTATCTTGCATCTAGGACTAGCCATATGATTTTAGTACAGACAATAAAGAACTCGAATAAGGTGAATGAGATACTTCTATCACATTCCAGCGTAACATGTTCCTGATCTCGCACTTGACAGCTTCGCGTCTCGCATATGGAATGGAATAGCTTGTTCTACAGTAGGTTGAATGGGGCAGGACATCCATTCGATATTCAAAGCCTTTTATTAGTCCAGGTTTCTTAGAAAATACTTGAACGTAATCTGTTAACAAATTGTAAAGCTCATTCTTCAGTGGACTCACTAGCTTTACCGTATAATTCATTCTGACCAGGAATTAGGTCTTTATACTCATCGTCATTAACACTTTCAAGATCTGTCATGTCTTCTGTCTGACTGTGCTATTGTCTTTTAGACCATGGCCGTACTGCTATTGGAAGCATCCCAAAGTTTGTCTTCACCTTAACTTCTTAACAAATTTACAGTTACTTGTTGCTGACTGGCTACTGGATTACAGATTCCACACTCGATGTCAATTTTAGCTTTCGTCTGCCTCAAGAATTCCATACTCAGGATACATGGCACTGATAGGTTTTTAACAATAAGAAAAATGCACGTTACTGAAATAGACTCTATCTGTATTTGAAGCTGAGTCTGAAGATTTACACGTTGTGTTAATGGGCCAATTGCTCCCGAAACGGTGCAACCTTGAATTGGAAGTGATAAAACTTTGCATACAGAGGATATTTCCTTAAATAAACATAAAGATAAGACATTTATATTAGCTCCTGTATCTACAATGGCTGTTCCTGTATGTTGGCAATTGATACTCTTATGGAAGCTTGAACTTGTTTGTCCCATACGTCATCATTGTCTTTCGTCTCAGTGTCTGCTACTAGATCGTCCTGTAAGTTTGCCTCTTTGTCATACCTAATTGCTTTAATTTCGTGTGGGCTAAGGGACAGGGTGCCCCCATTCAAACCTGCAGCATCCTCTAGGAGGCTCAAAGGTGCCGCTTTTAATTTTCCGTTCGACGCTTACTTTCCTGCTGATTTATATTTCTTAAAGTTTCTTCCGTCTGGAACTGGTGTTGGTTTTGTGGTACGAACTCGGGTGGAAATGGATCTTGTTGTCCTGGCGTATTCGCTTGCGCATAATAAATTTTCGAATTATGCGGGCGTTTAGGCTTCAGACTTGCCGAAGGTCCGTTCGCTTGTTGCGTGAAGTGTATATTTTGTGGCTGAAAGGTATTTTGCTGTGGCTTGTGTTGATTGTAACCGTTGCTGAAAGGTGAACGTAGATCTCCACCTTGATTATGCCATTTATTTCCTTTCCACTGACGATTTGAATCGTAAGACTGATCGTTTTGATAATTACCGTTGATCGGTTGCGTGTTTCCATATTGCTGGGGCTGTGTGCATTTCCGTACTGAGGTGGTGACGAATTACATATTGGATTGTATCTCTGGCCGTTATTGTACTTATTTGTGTATTTACTGTTAGAGTAGGTAGTGTGTGTATTTTTGAAACCGTTGTGGGGTTGGTACTGGCCGTCGCTGTGACGCGCTTTCGCTCGGCCACCATTGTTGCCTGCGTATTCTGTATTGTGCTGGCCGTCTGCACTGAAGTTGGTTGCCAACATCAACTCTAGCGTCCTCGTAAATCAGATCTAATGAGTTTAACACAGATAGGAAGGTGTCCGTATCGTCCTCAGACACGTTTACTAACTTTCTCTGATCGCAATCGGTAGCTTAGTTTTTAGAATCATAATAACGTCTTCGGCGGTGATCGGCGAATCCCAGAACTTGATTTTCGCTAAATACTTATCAAAATGTCTTCTCAAACTACCGCGCTTACTGTTAAACACTTCGGCGTTGTAAACCTCTTTTCTCAGGCGCTGCTGCACACCAGAGTTCAAGAATTTAGCTAAATACATCTGTTCAAACTCTTTGTAACTTTTACAAGAATCGACCATTTCGGTTCCCCATAAGGCAGCATCGCCTACCATATATCCAGTAACGAATTGAATTCGCTGGCGGTCACTCCAGCTATTCAGGAAAATTCCTGAAAAATTTCGGAGGAACACAATAGGATGAATTTCTCTTTTCTGTGGGTGAAAGGTCGGAAAAACACGATGTTTGATCACGCTTTCCTCCTACATCAAACTGACAAAAGTGGGTGGGCTTGTACTCTGGTTAAATTATGCTTCTATAGAACTATGTGTTTGAGCGTTATCAAATGGTGAACGGTAATGTACCTGCTGTTGTTCATTACATCGTGGTGAATTATTCCACGCTCCTGACAAGGGAGGTGGGGAATTTTCAACATAACATTTTAGTGTACGAACTTCATCAACTATCTGTTGACGCCATTCAGGCAGATCTTGATCTAACGTTGGTCTTATCTGGCCTAACTCTGACAACACCGTGTCTCCTGTTTCTCCAGGGGCTCCCAATATTTCAAAGGTCACGTTTTTGACCGTTTCCCTGAGTTCGTTCTTGACCTTGTTTTCTATGAATCCGTCTTTGTTTTTAATCCACTCTTGGTAGTGGTCGGACAATGCTTCAGCATGTGCCTTAACAGTATTCTTTATTTGATCCTCTTCATTAAGAGTCTCAGTCTGTTTGGAAAGATCATCATCAACATTCTCGATCGTGTCTACTGCGTTTTTAACTCACTTGACCACATCAGAGATTTCAGTATAATCTTCTTTTAAGGTCGCAGCTTATTATTGATATTCCATCACTTTTGAATTTATCTCTCCCTTGGGTGCTTCGATTTTTTCATCTAACCGTTTTGAAATATCCTCTGTTTTTGACTCTACTTGTGTGTCAGTTTCTAGCCTCATGGTCGTGATTTGACTACTGATTCGGCTTTGGACTTTACCCAACAGGGTATTTAATTCAGCTGTTATGTCTGCCTTTAGTTCGGCCTTTACCGAATTTAACCGTGAATTTAGGTCATTTATTTCCGTTTGCAGATCTGTTTTAACTGAATTTATGTCTGCTTTTACTGAATTGCACAGATTTGTAAGGACCTGATCTTTATTATGCCGTCTTTCGGCCTTCTCTTTTTCTTCGCGGACTTTTTCATCTAATCTTTCCTGTTTTTGGCTTTCAAACTTACGTTCCATTATTGCTTCGATCATTGCAGCCAAGTCATTTTTTTTCAAAAGCGGGAGTAGTTTGCACACTAGGACCAGCTTCTTAAACTTCGGTCGAGGCTACTTCTGCCTCCGCTCGTGTACCTATCGCGCGTGATCGTAATAGATAGTGAGAGGTCCATTCACATCACCGCTGTCGTCTGCTTTTCTTTGTGTCCGCTGTTTACCGTCAGCCATGTTCATGAATTATTTGTCAAACGTCAAAATGCTGCAGATATTGTTTGTCACTGCCGTCAGTCGTTTGTCTGTGATGTAGTGCTATGGCTTACTGGGACTTAAGAACTGACAACAATGGTACATTCTGAAATTTTCCCGGCGTATTTGTTCTTCTAATAATTTCCGGGTATGCAGCCGGATCCCGTCGACATTCTGCCACGATATTTCGGCCCAGAGACGTCCGGCCATCATCAGGTGAGTACACAACTACTGAAGAGCCCAGGTGCAGTCGCGGTATTTATACCGATTCTCGCGCACGTGTTGACATGCGCGGCATAGCCGAGTTGTACGTGCTGCCCTCGGTGGTGAAAGTAAAAGATCATCTAGTCATTGAGTATCGAATGACGCTGTCTATTCCGCTGTGAATGTATAATTTTAATAACAGGATTCCAAGTTTTATCCAGTTGAAAGCCGTTGTCACGATTTATAAGATTATCGGCAAGGCGTATTTCCACTGATTCCTTGATTACGGAATCCCAAAATCCGGAAACCGGAGCTAAAATTTTTGTTCCATTGTATTCCATTGAATGTCCCAATGAAATACAGTGCTCTGCTACTGCCGATTTTGACGGTTGCCGCAGACGGGTGTATCTTTCATGTTCTGTACATCGTTCATGGACAGTTCTTGTCGTCTGGCCAATATATGCAGAGCCACATTCACAGGGAATTTTGTAGACGCCTGCTTTCTTCAGGTGTAAATCGTCTTTAACGGATCCAACCAGGGCCCGGTTCTTTGCTGGTGGACGGAAGATAACCTTGATTTTATTCTTCTTCAGTAATCGGCCTATTTTCGACGACACATTCCCGGCGTATGGAAGAAACGCAGTTGATTTAAAGTCGTCATCAGCGTCCTCAGTGCGCTGCTTCTTGTTATGACAGTTGCGCATGGCCTTTCTTATTTGGCGTGAAGTGTAGCCATTCTCTTTAAAAACCTTCTCCAAGTGTTCTAATTCTGCGTGGAGGTTTTCATCGTCCGATATTACATGCGCTCGATGTATTAAGGTACTGAGAACGCCGGCTGTTTGTGCTGGGTGGTGGCAGCTTGACGCCTGGAGATACAGATCTGTGTGAGTCGGTTTCCTGTACACAGAATGTCCTAATGACCCATCATTTTTACGGCATACTAGCACGTCTAGAAATGGTAAAGTGCCATCTTTTTCAATCTCCATCGTGAATTTGATGTTCTCATGTAAAGAGTTTAAATGATGAAGGAATTTCTCCAGTTCCTGTCTGCCATGAGGCCATACAACAAAAGTATCATCTACGTACCGCCAGAAGACCGTAGGCTTTAAGACAGCAGACTCAAGTGCTTTCTCCTCAAAGTCCTCCATAAAGAGATTAGCTACCACAGGGGACAAAGGGCTCCCCATGGCGACGCCGTCTGTTTGTTCAAAGAATTCGTCATTGAATAGAAAGTACGTTGAGGAGAGTATATGTTCAAACAAGGCCGTCATTTCTGCACTGAATAAGTTGCCAATAAGATGTAACGATTCCATTAAAGGCACTTTGGTAAATAGTGAGACCACATCAAAGCTGACTAATAAATCCGAACTGCTAAGCTTAACTTCCTTCAAGCGACTGACAAAATCCTCGGAATTACGTATATGGTGTTGCCACATCTTATTGGCAACTTATTCAGTGCAGAAATGACGGCCTTGTTTGAACATATACTCTCCTCAACGTACTTTCTATTCAATGACGAATTCTTTGAACAAACAGACGGCGTCGCCATGGGGAGCCCTTTGTCCCCTGTGGTAGCTAATCTCTTTATGGAGGACTTTGAGGAGAAAGCACTTGAGTCTGCTGTCTTAAAGCCTACGGTCTTCTGGCGGTACGTAGATGATACTTTTGTTGTATGGCCTCATGGCAGACAGGAACTGGAGAAATTCCTTCATCATTTAAACTCTTTACATGAGAACATCAAATTCACGATGGAGATTGAAAAAGATGGCACTTTACCATTTCTAGACGTGCTAGTATGCCGTAAAAATGATGGGTCATTAGGACATTCTGTGTACAGGAAACCGACTCACACAGATCTGTATCTCCAGGCGTCAAGCTGCCACCACCCAGCACAAACAGCCGGCGTTCTCAGTACCTTAATACATCGAGCGCATGTAATATCGGACGATGAAAACCTCCACGCAGAATTAGAACACTTGGAGAAGGTTTTTAAAGAGAATGGCTACACTTCACGCCAAATAAGAAAGGCCATGCGCAACTGTCATAACAAGAAGCAGCGCACTGAGGACGCTGATGACGACTTTAAATCAACTGCGTTTCTTCCATACGCCGGGAATGTGTCGTCGAAAATAGGCCGATTACTGAAGAAGAATAAAATCAAGGTTATCTTCCGTCCACCAGCAAAGAACCGGGCCCTGGTTGGATCCGTTAAAGACGATTTACACCTGAAGAAAGCAGGCGTCTACAAAATTCCCTGTGAATGTGGCTCTGCATATATTGGCCAGACGACAAGAACTGTCCATGAACGATGTACAGAACATGAAAGATACACCCGTCTGCGGCAACCGTCAAAATCGGCAGTAGCAGAGCACTGTATTTCATTGGGACATTCAATGGAATACAATGGAACAAAAATTTTAGCTCCGGTTTCCGGATTTTGGGATTCCGTAATCAAGGAATCAGTGGAAATACGCCTTGCCGATAATCTTATAAATCGTGACAACGGCTTTCAACTGGATAAAACTTGGAATCCTGTTATTAAAATTATACATTCACAGCGGAATAGACAGCGTCATTCGATACTCAATGACTAGATGATCTTTTACTTTCACCACCGAGGGCAGCACGTACAACTCGGCTATGCCGCGCATGTCAACACGTGCGCGAGAATCGGTATAAATACCGCGACTGCACCTGGGCTCTTCAGTAGTTGTGTACTCACCTGATGATGGCCGGACGTCTCTGGGCCGAAATATCGTGGCAGAATGTCGACGGGATCCGGCTGCATACCCGGAAATTATTAGAAGAACAATGGTACACTTTTACTGAGTTTAACTGCATAAGAATGGACTATGGACAAATTGAAATAAAGCTGTTTCAAGGCAAGGAAAGACAGGTTTACGTTCTGATCAACTCGAAAGATGCAAAGTCACTACGAAAGCTTGGCTACTGCGTATAAAAATGTCACTTACTATGGCTGTCTTGATGGTGATTTCATCAATCGTTCTTCTGAATAAGTAAAAGGTTTTCCCACTTCTCTTTCTCGGTTGAATTGCATCCACATGAAAAAATGAAACAATTATTAGAACAAACACTGAAAATTTTTTAAACACATACATGAAATGATTTTTTGATTAAGTCCCTGTTCGGGCGCCAAGTGTAGCGTTACTCTTGGCTCTTGGGGGGGGGGGGGGGGGGGGGAAGAAAAACAATTGTTATTTTATATCTTTTTTTGAAAAAATGTCGAAAAAGTGAATATTTTGGTGGGCTACTTGGCAACAGAATCAGGAATTGATTACACTATTATAATAACATACGTTGAGCATTAAATACCTGAATAAGAGAAACATTATCATTTCTGTGCATTTTTATATTCGCAATGTAGTCATACCCGGAACAACACTAAGGGACCAGAAGATTTATGGACTTTAAAAGAAATTGAAAAAAAAAAATGGCTCAGAAATAATAGGAAAACGATAATTTTCCTTCTGCCTCATGCTGCGTTCGGCCCATCAGCGTGATCGTAATTTCTGGTGATGAACTAACACAAAATAATTATCAATTGAGTGAATGAGGATATGGAAATCATCAAGGTTAATTTACTAAAATAAGCACACTTATCTGTAACACACTTTTTTAATGCTACATACCTTTTCATACTAAATTACAATAGATGACCATTGTTGTTAAATAATTTATACATAACAGTCAAAACGTCCTCTCGATGCTGTCTGTTCGTAATCAGTTACAAGAAACTACATGTTTTCTGATTGAAAAAAATAACAATTAGCATATTCACTCAATATTTTCACATAAAATATAAAATACAGTTGCGGAGCGCAGCAAGTCCGCGTCCGCCTTTCATGGAATACAAACAGTAAAAGGTGAGGCGCCAATGCCTCATTTGTCTTGAAAAAAAATTTTTTTTTATACCATTAATCGATACATGTACATAGAGATTTACAGGCACCGAACAAGAACAGCAAAGATAAAGAATAATAGACTCTGTCGCTGCTGTGCTTTACAATTGTTCGATAACTTTAGGCCATCAGGCGTTTACTATTGAGTGCATATTAATGTTTGCGAGGCGAAAATTACAACATACTGAGCTTTCATTTTTTTTACGATTAATTGTTTCACATATGTCATTATTCAATGTTTCTTATGTCACTATAAACATTTGATGAATTACCCTTCATGTTTTTTCCCTATCTCATTACATAGTCGTCAGCACTTGGTTAACTAACCGTCCCAGAATAAAAGCTTGCTATGACGCTCATAACAGATTTTAATTTTGCAGTTTGTAGTACATAAATGCAGTTTACTGTAAATTTCAGTACATTACATTTTATGTGGTGGTCATTTATTTACAAGTGAAAATTTATGATAGTTGCTTCTCAGTATCTGCTGAATGGAGACCACGTATTTTAACCATTCTGCAATTGTTAGTTATTGAAAAAATCAACGAAGCTTGATATTTTACTATAAAATACAGCGACCAGCCACTTTTTTTTTATAATGTATTTTATTTATGCCAATATGCATTTCGGGTTTGCACCCATCTTCAGCTGGCAAATTACATGTATCTTCAGTTTCTACAGTGGTACAATCTCGTAAGCAGTTTGGATGCTGCAGCTGGCCTGTGCAAAAGCAACGATTCCAATCATTTACTTCAATTTCGCGAGTTTAAAGTTACACACTATCAGTTGTCCATTTTACTTACATTCTCCTCTCCTTGTTTTTTCTTGGGATTTTTTCTTTTTTGTAACAACACAAACACTCTTTGTCACGTATTTTACACAGGCGCACTGCGTTGTCCACCATGTTGTCGAGTGACAGTTTTCGTTCACATACAAGCAGTTTATCTATGGACAGAGTTATATTTTACGAACGTTTTGAGGTCCTAAATAAATAAATAAATAAAACGCATTAAAAAAAGTGACTGGTAGCTGTATTTTTATGGTAAAATATCATTATCCGAGGCCACGGAACTCAACAGTCCGAATAAAATGGACAAACTGTTAATCAGTGAAGCATTATTATCATCATATTCTGTTCCATCTATGAACTGCTATTAACATTGCCATAGCCAAGAAAGACATAAAACCAACACCAATCAACACAGTTGTAGAAGATAACTTGCCTACCGACATCACAGATGGTGAACGGGTTGATACAATGTGTGATAAGATAAAAGAAATTATTCAGATATTTAAGGGAGGCAAAAATTTAAAATGTGATGAGAGACTGGAACTCGGTAGCAGGGACAGGAAGAGGAAATAGTAGGAGGACATGGGGTCTAGGGAAGGAATGAAAGCTGAAGCCACCTGGTAGAATTTTGCACAGGGCATTACTTAATCATCACTAGCACTTTGCTTAAGAATCATGAAAGAATGATGCATAATTGAATTAGAGCTTTAGACACAAGATTTTATATTGTAAGCCATTTTCAGATGCAGATGCAGACTAAGATAGCACTAGCCAACAAAATTATATTTTTCTGTAACTGGCATGAAAACAGCTAATCTTCATGCTGTCGGGTATACTGACAACGAAAATGTTAGTGAATGTACAAGAGCAGTTCTTGTTTTGAAGTTATGGTAACTTTACGTTATTGCCTGTATAAACTTATATACGTATTTACCTTGATATTATCCCTCAGAGGAAGTTCACTGAAGGTGCAACCACCTTGCGAGACGTTTTTTGTTTTCTGCTGGCGATTCCCCGATTGGTGTCCAGCAGTAATTAGCTAACATTGTTGCACTCTATTTCCCCTCGTATTTCATTTCCACATCCAAAATTTACTGGTGGATGCATTCTCCGTGCTCGTCGATTACAGCATCACAGCTGTCAGGAAAGAAGTCTAAGCGGGAATATAGAAGATTTGCCTCAAGATCCGTATAGTTTTCTCCTTCTAATGCCCTAGAAAGATTGTTGACACTTGAACAAAGGCATCCCAAGCTAACTTGTCATCTCCTGTCAGGATGGGGTTGAAATGGTCATCTTTGTACAGTTTGCGTATTTGGGGACCAGCGAAAATCCCCTCTTTTATTTTTGCCTCACAAATACGTAAAAATTTCTCGCGCAGGTAGAGAAATTCTTCCGCAGTTTTGTCCATGGCCTTAACGAAGCTTTTCGTTAGGCCCATCTTTGTATGAAGAGCAGGAAGAATTACGTTCTTGGATTCGACGAGTGCTTCGTGCATTAAATTGTGAGATACTGGTTCAAGTGCTTGACCTATAGGGCAGTCTTTCTTTTTACAATAAAGTGCTTTGGCGTGGCTACCCCACAGGCACAGGAAGCAACAGAATTTAATGGAGTTGTCATACAAAAGTAACACATGGTTTGATCGTTCTCGCCGGATCGTGGTTATAGTGAAACTCGTGGAAGATCGTTTACGATTCAGCCACTCGAGACGCAAGATATGCAGCATACATGAGGAGCTCATGGCTTGTCCTGGTCCCCAAATTCACAAACATAGTACAGTCTGTACGTCATTCTGATACTGTATATGGCGTTATTTGCCCCCACTGTGATTTCAATGTAGCCAGTCCGCAAATGAAGCAAAAACTGTCAGCACCGTTTACGCATTTACGGGTATCACAGGAATTACAATGACCATACACACACTAACTACACTTGAGTAACACGTTTTTCCAACACACGAACAAAACACAGCTTGTAACAGACTGAAACTACACTTAAGTGAAACATCCTCCGCTCGTCCCTTTCTCTCCCCCTTCTCCTTGTTGCTACGAGCCGGGGCTGAAAATATCGACAAAATACACATAGCTGTTGTTGTCTGAAACTTAATCACTCTTTCTACCATCAGCGGGATTTCGAAGCCTATGTGAGAAGTGATTAACAATGAATGCTAATAAAATATAATTATAAATAAATGTACCCCCTTCAACTTGGAAACAAGAGCTAATCAACGTTTTTCATTGTCGCTTTCGCTGTCAGCGTGCCCGATGTAGCTAACAAACATTTATTTTACCCCAGTTATCTTTTCACTGTTGACTAGTGTAATTATTGGTTATGAGCTCCGTATTACAACTAAAGAGATAGCAAAAGGTTGCAAATTAAGGAGATGACAGCTGAATAGGTTGTCAATAATTTTATCATTAGACAACGACTGACTGCAGCAGAGGAACGAATACGCTACAGGACGAATGGGTACCTTTTAGAAAAAAAGTTGTGAATGCAACAGAGGTATAGTATAAATCCTTAGATAACACATGATCTACTGAATTTAATTCACAACAAAGGAAAATATAAAAATGCAGTAAATCAAGTAGGCAATATGAATACGACTGTCTAGAAAATGACATTGGCAGAAAGTGCAAAATTCAAGACAAGTCTGGCTGGGAGGAAAATTCAATATGAAACGTCCCCTTTGAAAAATTGTGCAAGACTGTGCTTAAACTGACACACAATATTTTTAGCGCAACGCAATCTGAATTTCAGTAATCGCTACAAAGAATGGCCCTGACTAACATTAACCTATATGTTTCACAAATCACTTACCTCACAAAAATCTTGGTTTCTAGAACTACTGCAATACAGCGAGAGCCACTACTGCCAGCTAAATAAATGATCCAAACTACAGAAGGCACTAACTACTGATAGGGATAGTTAGCAAATGAAAGATTTTAATAGAGAACAAACAATGTATTTACCTTAATATCATCAAAAGTCATAATATATATAGCAGTTCATGACAACCAGTCTTACAAATTTCAAAACTCCGCCATTTCTCTCCCCTCATCCACCACTGCTGGCGGCTCACCTCCAACTGCGCAAACGCTATGCGCTGTTAACATCCAGCTGCCCAACACTACAATGGCAGACAACAATGCAAACTAGCCACAGACTGCACACAGCACAGGCAGTGATATTTTATACAGAGCGCTACGTGGCGTTACCAATATAAAAACCTAAACAGCTTACTTACAAATAGTCTTGAATTTTCCTCCTAAACAGTCTTGCTTTGCAGTTAGGGACTTGGAAACTATAGTAGCTGCACATAGGAAAATTAAATAAAAATCTGAGGAATTTCAATTACAGTGCTCGTCTATGATATTTCACGTGGATTGCTTTTCCACGTTTTATTTTGGGAGTTCCTGTTCCTGCTTTCTACACTGCTGTGATCGTAAATACATGTATGTTTTCTGCTGGACCAACAAAAGTAAGTACTGAACTTCGAATCGCTTATCGATAAAGAGACAAGCGCACAGATAAAGCAGAAACTTTCGTAAACCGTCAGTATCGAGACGTGGCGCATCGCAAAAAGTGGAGCATGCCGAATTTTTCTGACAGCGGCGTAGTATGCCACACGACACAGTTATGTTGTGTCCGTCCAGTAAGCGCTGCTCCATTATGCTGGGTGTGTTCAGTCTGAAATTGCAAACTAGATTCATGCATCGTGCTACCTCACGCAACACGCCACCTGCCATGTCACTTCGGTGGGCAGTCTGCATTAGAGAAACTCCGGAGAACATTATTCATGCATACACAGCATTAAGCACTAGGAATTGACAGCTGAATGTCGGCAACTATCTATTAACACGACATACTGTACAGAGAAGATACACTTGAACAATGCGTATGTTGCATTGATAGTATAACTGCTTTCGTTGCATGAGATATCATTGTGACACTTTTGTTTGCGAAGGAAATCGTCTTGTACTAATTTACGTGTACCATCCATCTTCTTCTATCTGTCTATCTTCTGTCTTCTTCTTCTATCTATCTGTCTTCTCAAGTTGTTACACCATGATATTTATATGAGTCGAACTATTCCAACTGCGACGCACTAATACTGTAGTCATAAGATACTGGAAAATTTTTCGTTTTGTGAAGATAGAATTTTTACATTCAGGCCAAAAGGTTAGTAGACTATAATATCTGGTATCAAAAACATCTGGACTGATCCTAGATGACCAAACCTTGTTCAGATAATCTTCACTACTGAACTCGGATAGTGTACGATAATACCGAACCAGTTCCATTTTCCACTTCAGAATGTTACTGTCGAGAATGTATATGTATGCTATATGTCACTTAAAGATGGAATGTTCGCAGTCTACACGTTAGACTTAATCTCTGATTAAGTTATTGAATCTTTGCTTCTATACGTACTAGTGTGCTGCACTGACATACGATGTAACTTATTCACCTGTTATTCTAATATTGCGACAGTTTCTAGCAGTTACGTGAAACGTACTAAGTATGAACAAGAACTCTCAGCAGTGGCGGCTATCCAAGTTACAAGCACTTACTATCACTCTGATTCGCACCCATTTACTTGGTCCAGCGAGTCGGCGAGTTCAGCGATGCTGCAGCCTATAAAACCCATTTACTCGTACTTTGTTTTCACTATGAATGATCTGACATTGCTCTCCTTCTGCTGACACATTCGTAGAATTCGAATGAAATGATAGACCAGGGAAGAGGTTGATTAATTAAGAAACAAATACCAAAATCATATGGTAAAAATGGACTATCTCGTTGAGACCCCGTGCCCTCCAGTTCGGTTAGTATAATAATCATAAACTGGTACGTGTGCACACCAGCCTTCACAGAGGCCACTGATCCAGAGTAATCATCCCCCCCCCTCCCCCCAATATATTATTTACGAACTCGTGACACCAGTAGGAGATAAAACAACCATGTGAGCATTCAGAATGAGTTTTTTACTGTGCAGAGGAGTGTGCGCTGACATGAAACTTCCAGGCAGATTAAAACTGTGGAGCAGATCGAGATTCGAAGTTGGGACCTTTCCTGACCGCGCGCAAGTTCTTTGCCGAGCCAGGTGCCCAAGGACGACTCACGATTCCTCCTCACAGCTGTACTTCTGCCAGTACCTCATCTCCCACTTCTCGAACGTCACACAAGTTCTCCTCCAAAACTTGCAGGACTAGCACTCCTAGAAAAAAGGATATTATGCAGACATGGCTCAGCCACAGCCTGTAGGAGGTTTCGCAGGAAAACTTCAGTGAAATTTCGAAGGTAGGAGATGAGTTACTGACGGAAGTAAAGCTGTACCTAGGGGTAGAGCACTTTTCCGCGAAAAGCAAAGGTCTTGAATTCGAGTTTCGGTCCGACACACGATTTCGATCTGCCACAAAGTTTCAGGTGAGCATTACTCAACACGTTCAACGGCATCTTTACAAAATATTCTCCCACGCGGGACTTTAAACACCAGAATACTGAAATAATTCTTGGCACAGTTCACCAAAGAATTCCCCACTCCCATCACATTTATCCAGTCACTCGCAACCGCCAGGCCATTACTGATTATCTGAAACAAACGCTGAGAATTTTTGTGGCTGGATAGTTAGCACAGCAGTGATTAGGCTACCATTAGAGTGGAGAGCAATGATGCATTGGATCGGTATAAGCTTTGGTCATTTGATGTAACCGCATCTAAGTATGTAATAATTGTCACCATTCAAAATCAAACTTTTGTTCACAAATCAAAGTCACTTCCTATATGATGATAACTTACGTCTTTCACACAGCAACATGAGATAAACTACTAATTCAGCTTGCTGCTTCACTGAGATTCCACCGCCAACAGCGACATACTATGCGACTGGTCAACTCTAATCACGATATTTTGCAAAAAAGGAACCACTTCCACTATTTTTAAATTTTTGCCCACCTGAGATGTCACATATGTCAATTACGAAGTAAACGTAATCCATATCCTTCTGTTAGCCCGAGCTGTGACGAATAGTGCGCATATTCCTCATCCAACCAATATTTTAGTGACAAACAATTTCATGTCTTCGTCACTTCAGGGACAGGGATGAGTCCGTTTCTCTGAGCATAAGGAGTATCTCTCTACTCAACCTGCAACTTACTTTCTGATTTGCCAGAAGTGTATCCACACGCCACTTTAGCCCCGTCCCATGACACCTCTTTGGCCCACATCAGCTTCTACGTTGCTCGCACGGCCGTTTCTCCTGTTCCTTTCTGAAAAATGGCAAAAATGGCTACATTGCACTACCTTGAATTCTGCTGCTCCGCTGTCTTTAGACTTGCAGGTGAGGGAGCTCTTGGAACGAGTGGGTATTCGCGATATTCGGCGAATGGACTGACCTACTGAACTCCCCCCCCCCCCCCCCCCCCCCCGACGTAAATCCCACAGAGCACATGTGGGATGCGCTGGGAAGACGTACTGCAGCACATAAAAGTGCACCAACGACCATCTAGCAGTTGCCAGCCCTTATGGTGGAAGAATGGAACGCCTTACCACAAAATCATCTTAAGAATCTTGTGGGGCAGCATGGGAGCACGTTGTAGAGGTGTCCATCGTGGTCATAAAACATATTAAGGATTATTTTCCACCTTTTTCAATGTGAAAAGGACCGTCATGAATAGTGCTGACCTCAAAGTAATTATTGTCTTTGAATAAATCGTTTACGTTCGTCTCATTACTCATTTCTTTTAGCTACCTTCTGTACTATACTGTAGCAGTTCTTTCTACGTGTGGTGCAAGTTTCAATCGAACTATGTTCGCAGTGACACTGCTTCGCATTGACGTACCATGCGAAAGTCACTTTCACCCCTAAGTTCTGCACACCAGTGTACCCAGTATTTGCTTATTACCATCGTTTTCCTTTCTTTTGTTTCATATTCTACATTAATGGAAACGCGCCCACAAACGCTAAATTTAAAATCCACACTCACGTCAAAGTCGAGTTTCGAAACCAAGAGGTTCGTTTTAAAAGTCATTGATTCTACCCAGGGACCACTGAGCTATTACATTTATTACTTTTCCTCTCTATATCTGTCTGTATACGAGGTATGGCTGTAAAATAAAAATGGGACTCAACATCTGTGGTAATCAGTGCCCTAGAACTTAGAACTACTTAAACCTAACTAACCCAAGGACATCACACACATCCATGCCTGATACAGGATTCGAACGTGCGACCGTAGCGGTCACGCGGTTCCAGACTGAAGCGCCTAGAACCGCATGGCCACATCGGCCGGCTGTAAAGTAAGGGGAGTGATGCTGGCACAGAGAAAGTACGCATGCACCAAAGATGAACGACCGATAGGTGTGAAGCGTGATGCCTTCTCAGTCGTATGCGACATCTCTGGTGTCTGTAGACAAATCAGTCTGACTCTGGCCTTCGTTTGTGTAGGAGCTGTTATTTTGTTTTGCCGAAAAAATGATGTGTAATAAAAGAGCAACGCATTGTCTTGAAGTCTCTCATGAAATTTGGAAAAACTGTTACTAGAACCTGTCTTTTACTAAAAGAAGCGTATGAGGAGACTGTTTATCACGTCCTTGTGTTTTTGAGTAGTTTAAGCGTTTGCAACATGGTCGAGGAGACTTGAGGATGTCTCATGGATGGGACGCTATTCAGCACCAAAAACGGATGAAAATATCGAAAAAGTAGATAATCTGATTTGAACTGACCGTCGGTTGAGTATTCGATCGATTGCTGAAATTGTAGGAATTGACAAAGAATGCTCGTACGACAAATTTTACATAACCAAATTAACATGAGAAAAGTATGTGTGAAACTGATTCCAAAAATTCTCACGGTCTAACAAAAAGAAGCTCAGGAAGATGTTTGTACTGGCAGTTAGCATACCATTGCAAATGATCCTAATTTCTTGAAAAGAGTAATAACGTGTGACAAATCTTGGTTTTACACTTATCATCCAGAAACTAAATGCCAATCCATGCACTGGAAGGACGCAACATCACCGAGAGAGAAAAAAGCTTGCATGAGGGAAGCGCTAATGATGGTGTTTTGGGTACTCATGGAATTACGTATCTTCACTGGGTTTCGGAAGATCAAACTGTTAATCAACATTTATACCTTGAGCTTCTTGCTCAACTCCACGAGGAAATAAGAAAAAAAGTAGACCCGAATTGTGGAAGAACAAGTCATGGGTCCTGCATCAAGATATTGCACCGGCGCATACCGCAATTTTTGTTAAGGAGTTTTTAGCAAAGTAGAGCATCACAGTGTTAGAGCACCCGCCTTATTCACCTGACTTAGAACACCAGATTTCAGTCCACTAAAGCAGTGAAAGAAAAAGCGACACACGCCATGAAGGAGTTAACAGAGGAGGATTTCCAGCACTGTTTCCATCCATGAAAAATTCGTGCTGTTATTTTATAGCCACAACTCGTATTCCTGTAACTATGACCCTCACAGTTCGTGGGTTTCTAATGTTGACACAGAGAGGCAGGGCTTTGTTATCTGTTACTACCATTACTTTATAATATTTTGACTAGTTAAGTAACGACTTCCCCAAAATCTAAACTTGCGCTACAACAGTTACAAACTATTTAATAGAACTAACCAGTAATCATCGAGAGGTGTATTCCATCTATAGAACTCCATGCGAAACGTTAAGCACGAGCCGGTCTCGTGCAGTCCGGAACCGTAGGACTGTTACGGTCGCAGGTTCGAATCCTTCCTCGGGCATGGATGTGTGTGATGTTCTTAGGTTAGTTAGGTTTAAGTAGTTCTAAGTTCTAGGGGACTGATGACCATAGATATTAAGTCCCATAGTGTTCAGAGCCATTTGATTTGATGACCTAAGATGTTAAGTCCCATAGTGCTCAGAGCCGTTTGAACCATTAAGCACGAACTGAAGACACGCTCCACTACGCTTTATCAGTGAAGTAAACTCATTATATGTTGTTCATATCACTTGTTTTCTTCTTTGGAACATCTAAAATCTGTTCTTTCTTTAAAGTGTTAGCCACAGAGATAAGGAGAACTATGGAACATTACCAAGGATGTTCCTTACACTTTACTAATAACACATTAACATTTTCTCTTTCACAACTACAAGGATAAAAGTTCTCTGACAGAAATCTGGTTGATGTATCTGCGATTTCGGCAGACAGTTTATCAATGTCTACAAGATGGAGTGCACCTACCATACAAAAGCCTCACGTGGATGACGCACGTCTTCTGCTACCCGAGTAGGTGCTTCCTTACCTACTGAGGGGGTTATGCATAGCGCAGGTAGAGCGATTCGCATCCATGATCGTCGCAGGACAGTTTGAGCTTCTGGTTTAGACCTGCCACTAGGTTCTAAACCAGAAGTCTGCGATCGGATCGACTCTGGGTACCAAGCTACAAATAGCGAACCGTGCTTACACACTGTGTGCAGTTCTACTTCCTACTTCTCTTTCCAAACTAGGCAACTGCCTAAACCAACCGAGGATGGCCTCAGAACTCAGGCGGCAAGCTACAATTTGCAGCTGGGTTGCCATTTCCCTGAGGAGCTTCGGCGCTATCACGACTTCGAAGTACTTGCCACGTCTCCAGAATTCCATGTCATCAGATTCCCCGGATTTTAATATACGTGGCGATATTTATTAGCACGTCGACCGCAGTAACTTACTGTGTTTTTCCCTTGTCTTTGACGTGGTGTTCCACGTAACGAACCGCTCTGGTTACAGTGAATAACTTCTGGTGGTTTTCCAATAGGTATATAATTAATATAGGCTTATACCTCATATGAACCTCAGTGGAATTAAAATTAAGTGTCGTATGACACCGTTAGCTGGGAAATTCCGCGGGGTGGGTTCTTCCTCTGCGGAAAGGGTGTTATTCTTCCGATCACATTGGTCCCTTTCCTTGCGAATAGGTGAGAGATGTGTTGTATGTGTATTTGTGAAGGATGGGCGAGTTTAATGGATGCATATATATAGTGTAGTGTTATTTTTGTGCTGTATGATGATGATGAGAGGAGCGAGAGGGTGAAATCCGGGCCGGCACATAGCTTACTTTTCTCGAATAGCAGCAACAGAACTGCCGAGCTTAGCGTCTGCATGCGATGGACGGATCATCATAAACAGCGTCTCATGCCCTCACTTCACGAGACACTGCGGAGAGATTTGAAATTTGATTCAAGAGATTTGCACAAAGGACTTTACTCCACCAGCTCTCTTCTCCTTGCCCGCCAGATACTGGAAGTGACAATTTTACCTCACAGGCGTACGTTAGCGGCCTCGATACGGAGAAAAGTTAACTCAGTTAAATAAGGGGCACAGACGCGATCAGAACGTAGTACAAGAATATCGAAACGTGAATATGGGTCAACACACGAACAGCACTGCTACAGAAAGTCTTCGACTTAGTTACTGGATACGAATGTGTTGAAATCGTTAATCGAGTATTATATGTAGCGATGAACCCAGACCATTAAAATGTTATTGCTTTTACGCTACACTGCCTGATTGCGTTGCCGAATTCGTTCCATTCAGTTGGGAAATTTTATTTACGGCTGTGTTGCGTAACCTAATTATGTTGGCTACTGGACGGGAGAAAGCAAAAATTGCGAGGAAAGTAGAGTAACGTTACCTGTGTGAGAGTGTCTGAAATTGATGGTTTCACGACGTGCAGAGTGGAAACTTGACCGCCTGTGGAGTAATCCGCTTATTAACGACGGCATTTAACAATACTGCCCGAAGAAAATAACTGGATTTTTAACATGTGTGTACAACAGCATAATGTCAGCCACGTATATTAAGTGACATTGTTGTATGGAAATTAGTAAATGTTGTGCTCGGAACCAGGGCCATCGATTATTATCTGATGACTTAATAACTGTAATTTGATTGCATACCGGATACAGAGAGGGACAAATCAGGAAAATTGCGGAACAAATGGATAGTCGAGACCCCGGGTTGGAAAATATGAAACACCAAAACGCTGGCAGCAGTGTAGCTTTAATACACTAGTGTCCATACGCGTGCTTTGCTGAATGGTAACATATTTGCCTACCATGCAGTGGGCCTGGGTTCGATTCCCGGCCGACTCGGAGATTTTCTCCGCTTGTAGACCTGGTGTTGTGTTGTCATGCTCATCATCACCACTCAAGACGCCCATTGCGGTATCACCTGAAACAAAACTTTCAACTCGGCAGCCGAACTTCCCCGGATGGGGCCTGTAATGGGGCACCCTCCGCTGACATTACCTTTTTTTATGGAAATAACTGATACCATGTATATCGATTCTTGTACAGGTGAACATTCTCGGCTGTTTCCCTGAAAGAATTCATATTATTTTGTATATGATGTATTATATTTCAGACTAAACTGAATAAAAAGAAATTAATTTGTTACAATCGAAATGTAATAACGGTTAAAATTACTCTTCTTTTAGAAATGTTTGAAATTACAAAATTTCTGGCATACTTAAAATTCATATTATTAATTGCACAATATAACGCGAATTATTAAATTTACCTCTGGAATCATTTATAAAATATCGATATAACTTGAACATTATAATTTTGTCAAGGAAGTTTGTAAACTCTTTTATTTTGTAAACGGTGTGGAATATTGTGAGTTCCGCGGAATGTAAGGAGTAGTGGGCATGCCTTTGATGGAAACGCACATATTTTGCTAATCTTGTCAACAGCAATGTAATTGAAGGGTTTATGAAAGTGGAGATTGTGAAGTCAGTGTGATATAGAAGAATGTGATAAATTAAAAGAAATGTGCAGGCAAATCTCCATCAGTTATTCAGTCTCCAGGAACCCACTATGTCATAAATCAAAATTTCAGCTGCAAGAATGTACTCCTAGACTCAAGACAACAAGAGAAAACGAAGATAAGTAAAAAGTTCTTCTTTTGTATATATTCCGACTCTTGAAGCTTTCAAAACTTTTATAGACAGAGAGTTTTAATAGCGATGTATGGGAGGGTAAGATTACAGTCCTCTCAGCCAATAATCCACACGATAAATTTTTACACTGGTATCCAAAATTAAAGCAACAAACTGCTCTTCCCCCGTTCTCTGTCTAATTCACTATATAATCATAGAAACAGTCAACAGATGTCCGTATGATATTGTTCTGCACGGAAGATGGCATTTCAAACAACGGATAATCACGCCAGCAATGATGTCAGGGCAGCTATCAAGCGGTGTAGTGTTTGCAGGATAGTCCCACATCCACAATCGCTGTGTTCACAGATGGTCAAGTATGGCAGATAGAAGACGCCTACAGGAAAAATGGAAGCAAGAGAATCACTATCTGGTGTGGCCCGATGGCTTAATGTGAATCATTCTGTTGTTTCCCGGATGGGACCACATTTTATAGAGACCGAAACTGTATCCCAGAGACCAGGCAGGGCCGACCACGTGTGACATCAGAAGGAGTGGAACGTTATTTAGCTGTAAAGGCACGGCGGTACCGTCTTAGTACTGCACTGCAACTGGATCTGTCCTCGCAGCATCCCCTGGACGTGTTGTATCGAGGCAAACGGTGTACAGAAGGCTTCAGCAGAGCCTTTATTGTTAGAGACCTGCTGTCTGTTTAGCGTCTTCACAAAAGCGAACGTCTAGAGTGGAGCAGTCAACATGCTACGTGGGCAGTCGAACGGTGTTCTTCTCACAGATGAGTCCCGATTTCGTCTGGAGAGTGATTCTCGACGGATTCGCATCTGGACGACACGTGGAAGACCATTTAGAGACCCAAACATTGTGGAAAGAGACCGACACTGAGAAGGATCCCAAATGGTGTGGGCAGTAATTATGTTGGCCATTCGAACAGGTCTTCATGAAACTCTACGGTTGAATTAGCAAGATTTAACTGCTGTCAGATACCCTTGGGATCTCCTGTGCGGCTGTTACGAATTGTAAATGGTTTGCGAAAACACACTTGAACTCTTAGCCACAAACAATCCAGAGCTGATAGAGAGCATCATGACTGATACAGGGATTAGTGATCACAAGGTCGTTGTAGCTAGGCTCAATACCGTTTCTTCCAAATCCACCAGAAACAAACGCAAAATAATTTTATTTAAAAAAGCGGATAAAGTGTCACTAGAAGTCTTCCTAAGAGACAATCTCCATTCCTTTCGAACTGACTATGCAAATTTAGACGAGATGTGGCTCAAATTCAAAGACATAGTAGCAACAGAAATTGAGAGATTCATACCTCATAAATTGGTAAGAGATAGAATCGATCCCCCGTGGTACACAAAACAGGTCCGAACGCTGTTGCAGAGCCAACGGAAAAAGCATGCGAAGTTCAGAAGAACGCGAAATCCCAAAGATTGGCTAAAATTTACAGACACGCGAATTTGCCACGTACTTCAATGCGAGATGCCTTTAATAGGTTCCACAACGAAACATTGTCTCGAAATTTGGTAGAAAATCCGAAGAAATTCTGGTCGTATGGAAAGTACACAAGCGGCAAGACACAGTCAATACCTTCGCTGCGCAGTGGCGATGGTACTGTTACCCGCTAAAGTGGAGTTATTGAACGCAGTTTTCAGAAATTCCTTCACCATGGAAGACGAATGGAACATTCCGGAATTTGAAACACGAACAGGTGCTAGAATGAGTTTCTTAGAAGTAGATACCTTAGGGGATGCGAAGCAACTCAAATCGCTTGATACGGGCAAGTCTTCAGGTCCAGATTGTATACCGATTAGGTTCCTTTCAGATTACGCTGATACTATAGCTCCCTACTTAGCAATCATATACAACCGCTCGCTCACCAATAGATCTGTACCTGCAGATTGGAAAATGGCGCAGGTCGCACCAGTGTTTAAGAAGGGTAGTAGGAGTAATCCATCGAACTACAGATCTATATCATTGACGTCGGTAGGGTTTTGGAGCATAAACTGTATTCAAACATTCTGAATCACCTCGAAGGGAATGATCTATTGATACGTAATCAGCATGGTTTCAGAAAACATCGCTCTTGTGCAACGCAGCTAGCTCTTTATTTGCACGAAGTAATGGCCGCTAAAGACAGGTGATCTCAAGTTGATTCCGTATTTCTAGATTTCCGGAAAGCTTTTGACACCGTTCCTCACAAGTGACTTCTAATCAAGCTGCGGGCCTACGGGTATTGTCTAAGTTGTGCGACTGGATTCGTGATTTCCTGTCAGGGAGGTCGCAGTTCGTAGTAATAGACGGCAAATCATCGAGTAAGACCGAAGTTATATCAGGTGTTTCCCAGGGAAGCGTCCTGTGACCTCTGCTGTTCCTGATCTATATAAATGACCTGGCTAACAATCTGAGCAGTTCTCTTAGATTGTTCTCAGATGATGCTGTAATTTACCGTCTATTAAGGTCATCCGAAGACCAGTATCAGTTGCAAAGCGATTTAGAAAAGATTGCTGTATGGTGTGTCAGATGGCAGTTGACGCTAAATAATGAAAAGTGTGAGATGATCCACATGAGTTCCAAAAGAAATCCGTTGGAATTCGATTACTCGATAAATAGTACAATTCTCAAGGCTGTCAATTCAAGTAAGTACCTGGGTGTTAAAATTACGAACAACTTCAGTTGGAAGGACCACATAGATAACATTGTCGGGAAGGCGAGCCAAAGGTTGCGTTTCACTGGCAGGACACTTAGAAGATGCAACAAGTCCACTAAAGAGACAGTTTACACTACACTCGTTCGTCCTCTGTTAGAATATTGCTGCGCGGTGTGGGATCCTTACCAGGTGGGATTGACGGAGGACATCGAAAGGGTGCAAAAAAGGGCAGCTCCTTTTGTATTATCACGTAATAGGGGAGAGAGTGTGGCAGATATGATACACGAGTTGGGATGGAAGTCATTACAGCATAGACGTTTTTCGTCGCGGCGAGACCTTTTTACGAAATTTCAGTCACCAACTTTCTCTTCCGAATGCGAAAATATTTTGTTGAGCCCAACCTACATAGGTAGGAATGATCATCAAAATAAAATAAGAGAAATCAGAGCTCGAACAGAAAGGTTTAGGTGTTCGTTTTTCCCGCTCGCTGTTCGGGAGTGGAATAGTAGAGAGATAGTATGATTGTGGTTCGATGACCCCTCTGGCAAGCACTTAAATGTGAATTGCAGAGTAGTCATGTAGATGTAGGTACTGGGAGATGAAGAAGCTTGCACAGGATAGAGTAGCATGGAGAGCTCATCAAACCAGTCTCAGGACTGAAGACAACAACAACAATGACCATATGAGGGGTGGTGCCGATACTGTCGTGTATAATTGGGCAGTACGTTTCAATTGAGGCATTATCCATTGCGCAGTCTTGTTTCTATTAATTGCATGATCTTATGGGGAGTTTCTCTTCCCTGTATGTCACTGGGAATCGGATCCGTTGCATCTCAGGGGTATGCTAAACCGCTCAACCGCCACCTCACACTGTACACTGGTGTGCAGAACTTAAGGTCGAAAGTGAAGTGATTTTTCGGTGATGCGTCACTACCAAGTAACATAGTTCGATGAAACTTGGACCATACACAGCATGAACTGCTACAGTGTATAGTAAAGAAGGTAACTGAAAGAAATACGCAATGAAACAAACAGAAATAACACTTTTATTCGAAGATGATAATTACACTGACACCGCGCTTTATGATGGTCTCCTGCTCATTACAAAAGGCGGGTCAAGGTCTTAATAGGGAGTGTGATTACTAAGGGCGTCAATGCATGCTCTGTAAAGTTCTCTCTTGTTGGCCACAAGGTTAGTAAGATATTCTTGTGGTAAGGCGTTCCATTTCTCCTCCAGCCTGGTTGTCAGTTACTGCATGTGTGGGTGCTGCAGTATCTCTCCCCAAGGCATCCCATACATGCTGGATGGGATTTAAGTCGGGGTTACGGGCAGGCCAGTCCATTCGCCGAATATTCTCTCGTTCCAAGAACTCCTCTACCTGCGCTGTTCGATGCGGTCGCGTATTGTCATCCATAAAAATGAAATCAGGGTTCATTGGAAAGGAGTACAGTATCACAATAACATTGGCCGGTGAGTATACTGTGCCCAAAGGTATGGAGGTCAGTACGCCCATACAACATTATGCCTCCCCACACCATAACACCTGGACCACCAAAATGATCATTTTCGACAGTATTCCTGGATGCATTACGTGTTCCCAATTCACACCAAGTGAGAATACGTTCTCTAGCTTTTTTTTTTTTTTTTTTTTTTTTGAGAGATTACTCAGTTTTTGTTGTTTGGAGCCCCTCATGTCTGGACAGATAAACAGCAATGTGAACTCTTTCTTTTCACGAGCATTCTATAAATTCCTCTTCTCTCTCACGGTTTTAAGCTCGTTTTTATTTCTTATTTATTTAATATCGTGAAATAAAGAAGAGAATGTCACGCATATGCTATCGAGTTAGAGTGGCAATCGTTAAAACAAAAGGCATTTTCATCGCATCGAGATTTTTTCACGAAATTTCAATCAACGTTTCCTCTTCCAAATGTGATAATACTTGTATTTTCTTGTTGGTGGCCAGCTACGTAAGGAGAAATGATCATTGTGAAAAAATAGGGTAGAGTAGTTATGTAGATGTAGATTGTCCAGTAACATAAAATGCTTGGCAGATAGCAAAAGCAGGTTTTAAATCACCCTTAAAATTATTTCTCCTGTACAGCTCCTTCTATTCCACAGGCGAATTTCTTCTTAAAAACTGGCAACACTTCAAAAGAAGCCCTTGTTTCTAAGTGTAGTTGCAAGAGTAGGATTAAAATAAAAATGTTTTGATTAATCCTAACACTAATCATATATACATATCCTGCAAACTGACTAATTCCAAATCATTGGGATGAAAGAATCTTTCAAATAATCTCTGGAACATGTAACTAACTAATTAACAAATAACGAAAGGAAAATAATGCTCACTACACCAATTTGGTCTTAAGACGTCTGACTAAATGATTCACCCTTCGTCATTCGGGTTCTTATCAGTCCCTTTAGTTTCCAGGATGTGTATGTAACACAATTTGCTTAGCGCGATGACGCATCGGCTAAGAACTGGCGTCGTTCCGATGGATGGGGGATACAAACCCCCTTCTAGACATGATAATTTAGGTGGTTCATGTATGTGATTTGATTCTGACACAGAACCCCCTCTCTGGTCAACGCTAGCTTTCGAGTCGTCTCTCCCTATGTTTACAGGACGCTTAACATTTCTCAATTCCTTCAAATAAAATTCGGCAGCTACAGAATGTGTCAGCAGTATTTTTGATCTTCAGGCCACCATATTGGTTTTAGCGAGGAATGGCTATCCATGATTTATCTATAGTTCCTTGGACGTTATCAGACCTGCATGGCATCTCCTTTCATCCTAAATAAGTATTCCCCCTATCACAGTAAACCCACTGCACTCCTCAATGTCAATGTCACCTATGGTAATGATTTTTAAAAGAGGAAAATGACAAGTTGGCCGTGGTTTAGAGTCCACTTTAATCTGTAATTATAACAACCTCCGTAAATCATTCCAAAGCTTGAGAGAACGCAATGGTGTAGCGCCCGAAATGTAAAGCACTGTAGTATGAAAACCAGCTTTAGAGTGGAGGACAACTTTACATCGGACATAAAACTTAACGGCTAGAGGAATTCAACGTCAATGTCTTTCAAGCAAGTGACAGGCTACGTATATCCTACACCAACATGTTTCGTTTTTAGAATAGATCCTGTTGATGCTCTCCGGGCTTAAGAGCATCCATTGGCCTGTGTTCCTACGCCAATGATAATCTCTGTCCCCTGGTGAAAGGTGACCTCGTAGCTGCACAGTGAGAAGGTAGGTCTGATGGTACGGTAACTTCATGCCCAGCGTGGAAATACGAGAGAAACTGTTGTAGTCCGAACAAAAATAGATTGGGGAGTGGGTCGTTTGTTGCTGCACGGATAGTAAATGAAGTACGGATGTGGTGTGTGGATGGTAATGAGGACGCGGAGCGAAAGACAAATGAGGGGCGGTGTCGGCGGCAGGTGAGTAGTACAGCAGTGAATGGATGACGTCACGGCGCAATTAGCGCGCTCGTCTGTCAGCCACAAGCGGACGGCCGGGCACTTGTTGCGCGTCCGCAAAGGGCAGCGGCCCAGTTCTGTCTGCACAAGTAGGCACAAAACAGCGTGAACCCCCGGTAAGCTTCTTACCAGCCCTATTAACGACCCTAACCTTTCTCCTCCCGCTCCTGTATAGTTAGTTAACTTAATAAAGGAGTTGTTGTTGTTGTGGTCTTCAGTCCTGAGACTGGTTTGATGCAGCTCTCCATGCTTCCCTATCCTGTGCAAGTTTCTTCATCTCCCAGTACTTACTGAAACCCACATCCTTCTGACTCTGCTTAGTGTATTCATCTCTTGGTCTCCCTCTACGATTTTTACCCTCCACGCAGCCCTCCAATGCTAAATTTGTGATCCCTTAATGCCTTAGAACATGTCCTACTAACCGGTCCCTTCTTTTTGTCAAGTTGTGCCACATACTCCTCTTCTCCCCAATTCTATTCAATACTTCATCATTGGTTATGTGGTCTACCCATCTAATCTTCAGCATTCTTCTGTAGCACCACGTTTCGAAAGCTTCTATTCTCTTCCTGTCCAAACTGTTTATCGTCCACATTTCACTTCCATACATGGCTACACTCCATACAAATACTTTCAGAAACGACTTCCTGACACTTAAATCTATACTCGATGTTAACAAATTTCTCTTCTTCAGAAACGCTTTCCTTTCCATTTCCAGTCTACATTTTATATCCTCTCTACTTCGACTATCATCAGCTATTTAACTCCCCAAATAGCATAACTCCTTTACTACTTTAAGTGTCTCATTTTATAATCTAATTCCCTCAGCATCACCTGATTTAATTCGACTACATTCCATTATCCTCGTTTTACTTCTGTTGATGTTCATCTTATATCCTCCTTTCAAGACACTGTCCATTCCGTTCAACTGCTCTTCCAAGTCCTTTGCTGTCTCTGATAAAATTACAGTGTCATCGGCGAACCTCAAAGTTTTTATTTCTTCTCCTTGGATTTTAATACCTACTCCGAATTTTTCTTTTGTTTCCTTTACTACTTGCTCAATATACAGATTGAATAACATCGGGGAGAGGCTACAACCCTGCCTTACTCCCTTCCCAACCACTGCTTCCCTTTCATGCCCCTCGACTCTTATAACTGCCATCTGGTTTCTGTACAAATTGTAAATAGCCTTTCGCTCCCTGTATTTTACCCCTGCCACCTTTAGAATTTGAAAGAGAGTATTCCAGTCAACATTATCAAAGGCTTTCTCTAAGTGTACAAATGCTAGAAACGTAGGTTTGCCTTTCCTTAATCTTTCTTCTAAGATTAGTCGTAAGGTCAGTATTGCCTCACGTGTTTCAAAATTTCTACGGAATCCGGAGATAAGCAGTAAAATTACAATGAAATAATAAAGACGAAAAGTATGTGAAAATTTTTTATCGTTTCTTGTCACTGGTATTAGCTTTTGCAGCCAGAATCTGCACACTGTTATCCATGTGCGGTGCCTAAGACAAATTAGACGACGTATTACTCCTCAGATTTATTCGGTGACGATCGAGGAGATCCCGGGTTAATACTTTACATCGCTAGGTTATGAAATCAATTTGACAAAAATGGTCTCCAGGCTCGCGTTGGCCCAGGGGCAGCGCTAAAATTGTCCAACATTGATAAGTTCCCTGTAACAATCTACTTTCAGAAGGATTACGAGGTCAAACCGCTGGAGTAACTGCTTACGACGGACATATCGACCTGCTGCTGTAGGCTGCTTGCAGATCTAGATGCGAGTGTGCTGCGGAAAAGACATTTTCTAGAAATGCGACTGGATTTCTATCGTCAGTTTCCTGTACATGTCTGACTACAAGGCAATGAAGTACAGCACGTGTTCAACTAAGAAGGTGACAGACGTGCACGCCAGTCTTCACGAAGTACCAAACCCAATCGACTGTGAAGAAATATTCCTTCAGAGTGGGGCTTGAAGAAAACGTGTCTCCGTAGACGCTGAAGAGTGACTACGCTGGTTAAAAGTACTTCTTTGCAGCCAGCTTGGTTATGGACACAGCCTTTCAGATAGAGTGGTAGAAGAGAAGAGAGACCCCCGCTATAAGGTTGGTCGTTTTGCGTTGGCCCCAGTCGAACACCCATGTGAGAAAAAAGCCTCCTTTCGCAAAACCGTGGTGGCGATACAAGTCTGAAAGCATCAGATCCTGTCTTCCTATTTAACGAACAGATCGTCTTGGGAGTACTCTACTAAACTGATTTGAAGGAATCTAAAAATTATGCATACCTTGTCATCTTCTGGTCCTTTTCCTTGACAACACTTCGATTGGTTCGGAATTTCGGGGGAAAATTACTTTTGAGGAGCAAAATTGCCTTTCAGAAATACCATATTATTAATTATGCATGTAGTCAACCCATAGTTACAGTCGTTTAATTCGTGATCTCTTCTACAGTGAGATTCTGTGTGGGTCTCAATATTAAATGTTACTTAGGTCTTTCATAGTACGGCCTGGAACTGGAAGTAATGATCACGGAATCCTTCTATGTGTATGAGAGCTAGGAAAGCCTCTGTTCACACTGTGAAGTGGTTTATGATTGTGGAAACTTTGTCTTCGTGCCATTAAAGATCCACCCTAGACACTATTAACCTCAGAGACCTGATTTCTCGCGTAACCTGCGAGATGCGACGACCCAACGCGTCCTGCACCGATTGTCAGTCATCCCATGTTCAAAGTTGGTCACTGTCTGTCAGAGATTGCTCCGATGTGTCTGCTCCAAGATTCAAGAATCATACACCGTGAAAAGCATCGAAGCAGTAGACCTCGTCTCTTTTCATTTCGTGATGCGTCATTATGCAAAAAATGGTTCAAATGGTTCTGAGCACTATGGGACTTAACATCTGTGGCCATCAGTCTCCTAGAACTTAGAACTACTTAAACCTAACTAACCTAAGGACATCACACACATCCATGCCCGAGGCAGGATTCGAACCTACGACCGCGTCATTATGCAAGCTAGACACATTTTTATATGCTAATTATAGTCAGTGTAATATGTAAATTAATTACGTTTCAAATTAAGTACAGTCTGAATTTGGAAGACAACGGAAATACATTATTTCCAATTGGAGTACGACAGTAACTGCGTAGGTGATTCCTTTTCTTCCATCTCGACAGTTGTAAACATTCCATTGCATGTGCTGGGTACGGGTTAAGACTATTTTTGTGTGCTGTGTGAGCAACAGAACAACCACGGCAGTTCAACAGAAGATCGGTCCCAAAATTCCATCTTACCCTCCCGCCCCCCCCCCCCCTTCCCGCCTCCTCCGTTGGATTGTCAGGCAAGGAAATTACTGACCACTGGTGTCAAACTCAGCCAGGGCAGGGGGAAACGGAAGCTGGCGTGCTGGAGATAGCCAGTCATTGCGCTGTATCGCTTCCTGGAGAAACATTGGTCAGGCTCACTCTGTAACATTTTATTGCTAAGGACAATCTGCAAAACCTTTTTCTTGTGGAAATAGGATTTTGTAAATAACACATACAGTTTTTCAGCCATTTTTAAGAGAAAACTTTCAAGGGAGATATCAATCGTGAAAAATTTCTAAAAGACACGAGTAGTCCGTGGAAATGACGGTCACGCGTTTTGGCTGTCTGTTCAGCATAGAGCCCAACGTTTTTCCTTTTTCTCCTTTTCTCTTTTTATGCTCCCACCGTAGAAAGCAGCGGGCAAAAGGCGCCAAAAATAAGACATCTGGATTGCCTGTAGCATTGTGACCTAAAATTTTTCATGATCATCATCAGCGTTCTGCCAAAAGGCAGGTTTTCACATGGTAGTTCTCCAGGCTTTCCGGTCTTCTGCCATTTTCTTCAGGTCTGCATAATTTCCTCTTCCCTTTATGTCATCTATCATATTGTATCTCCTTCTTCCTCTCAGTCTTCTCCCGCAAACCAATCCTTTCAAAGCATCTGCTAGAAAGCACTCCCTTCTCAATGAATGTTCCAACCAGTTCTTTTTCATTTCTCTTACAACTTTCAGCAGACATCTTCTCTCACCAATCCTTTCCAATATTCTTTCATTACTCACTCTTTCCAACCAGCTTATTCTCTCCATTGTCCTCCACATCCACATCTCAACTGCTTCTAACCTTTTTTTATCCTCTCGTCTCAGCGTCCATGTTTCTGCCCCATATAGTGCCACACTCCAGGCAAAACATTTTGCAAGCCTTTCCCTTAGTCCTTTATCTTATTTGCCACCTAAGAGTCTCCTCTTTCGCTGTTGAATGCCTCCTTCGCTATGTCAATTCGAGTTTTCACCTCCTGGTGACATCTCAGGTTTTCAGTTGTTGTGTTTCCAAGATATTTAAATGCACTTACTTGGCTAATGGTAGATTGTCTTATTTTAGTATTGGACTGTCTGCGTCTTATACTGATGACCATACTCTCTGTTTTTGCTGTGTTTATTTGCACCCCATATTCCACACAAGCTTCATTCAGCTCTTTTAGCATGTTATTTACTGTCCGCTCACTTTCTGCCACTAATACCATGTTATTAACATATCTTACACATTCTGTTCTCTTTCCACCAATACATATTCCTCTTTTCCCATCTAAGCTTTTCGCAATAATCTCTTCAAGGTATACGTTAAACAACAGCGGGGAAAGGCAACAACCTTGTCTAACACCTCGTCCAATGTTGCTTCCTTCTGATAATTCATTTCCAATCCTTATCCTCACTTTCTGGTGTAAATATAGATTCTAAAACTTTTAAAAGCAAGTTTCTGGGAGATGTATTTCAATACACTTGATTGGAAGAGCCGCAAGTTTCCTGTGGGACAGTACAGAATCTTGTGATTAATTTTTTCATTATCATAACCAAAATATTACTTTCTGATCGACAACTACTGCTTGAGACGCAGGAAACGTCAGCAGAACTGACACGGTCTGAACTTTTTCGACACTTCACTTCGATTTCTGCTGTGAGTAATGTGATTTCAGGCCCTGCTTGCAGTGAGGGCACTACAACCTCTATTTGCAGTGGAGTACTTTCGTGTTTTACACTCGGTGGAGACGCTTTGGGTTCTACACGCAGCTGGGGCTCTCTACAGTCGGGTCGCTCCAGGCAGGGACTTGGTCCAGCAGACACCTAGACGATGCAGCAGCGGCACGTAGATACGGGCACTTTCCACACCCAGTGCGTTCACGCTCCAACGATGGTGAGATTGATGGGCAGTGCTGGGGGGTGGAGGTTTGACTAATTTCATGACCATCAGTAATTTCACAGTTAGGTTCTACCTGGCCTCTGGGGCTGGCAAGTGCACAACAATTTTGCTTATGTTCCAAACGTGAATGCAACCACTGTAGTTGAGTTGTGGATTTGAGTTAGTTAAATTTGATATGGAAGAGGGCTGAAATTGTCATGTGCTCACCTTTCTGAAATCTGCCAGACATAATTCATTTCAGTTTTATCTTTTTTGTGTTTGTTATTATTGTCTTTACATCTGGAGTAACTTTGCTGGACTACTTCACAATGTTTTGAAAGAAATCAGCTTTTGCTTTATAGGTACGAAAAGCTGGCTAAACCTAGAGATTAGTTTAGCCGAAATTTTTACAAGGAACTTAACAGTGTTCAGAAACGATAGATTAAATACAGGTGATGGTGGAGTGTTTATTGGTGCCAGAAGTAGTTTACTTTGTAATGAAATTGAAGTAGGTAGCTCCTGTTAATTAGTATGGGTGGAGATTATACTTGACAACCGGAATGAATTAATAATTCGTTCCTTCTGCTGACCTCTCGACTCAGATGACACAAGCTGTTGTACATTTCAAAGCAAATTCGAGTCTTGTTATCTTTAGGTACCCCACTCATACAATTACAATTGCTAGTGACTTCGATCTACCCTCGGTACGTTGGCGAATATACATATTTAATGTGTGTAGTAGAGATCGACGAAGTCTTAATGAATGCTTTCTCCGAACATTATGTTGCACAGTTAGTTCAGGAGCCCACTCGCAGTGTAAAAAGTTGTGAAAACGTACCTCACCTCGTAGCAACAAATAATCCTGAGCAAATAGGGAGCTCCATGACGGATTCAAAGATTAGCGACCACAAGGTCGTTGTAGCAAGAATGAATACTGTAACGTTCAAATCCACCAAAAATAAACGCAAAATGTAGTTATTTAAAAAAGCAGATAAAATTCATTTGACGCTTTCCTAAGAAGAAATTTCCACTCCTTCCAATGTGACTATGTGCGCTTAGACCAGATGTGCTTCAAATTCAAAGAAATAGAATCGACAGCACTTGAGAGATATATACCAAATAAATTAATAAGAGATGGTACTGTGATCCACCATGCTACCCAAAACAGGTCAGAGCTCCGTTGCAAACGCAACTGAAAAAGCACGCCAAATTTAAAAGAACGCAAAATGCACAAGATTGGCGAAGTTTTACAGAAGCTCGAAATTTACCGCGCCTTCAATGCTCAACGCTTTTAACCGTTTCCACAACGAAAAGCTGTTTCGAAATCTGGTAGTATGTAAGGTACACCAGCGGAAAGACGCAATCAATACTTTCACAACGTGACAGCAGTGGTAATGTTACTGATGGCAGTGCCGCAAAAGCAGTCATTTAATTCAGGAATTCATCATATCTTTTAATTTAATTTCATAGCGTGTCATCCCTGTGCAGAATTAATGAAACCGTGTGATTACCCCCATCCATTGATCCACCGATGGTTCGAAAATTAGCGTTTATTAACTCCGTTGTGCACAGTTTAATTAGCTTGGTAGTTTGGTTGAAAACTCGAGATTGATAACTGACTAGCATCATTAATCACTCTCTTTCATAGCTATGGCAGTTTCTCAATCCCACATCTTCAAAGGGGAAAACACTTCCCATGAATGTTTGTCCACCGATTTTATTTTTCCTGTATGTTCGCGACATAAGAGCTATTTTGAGGAACTTAAGGTTGCAGCAATCGTAGTGAGAAGTGTCAGTCACATTATAGCAACAGAGTCGAACACAAAATCTTCGTTCTGTATCATCAAAGAAACAGATAGCTGAGTCCTAACCACCTTATACACGATAGACTTTCTTGTTCAGTTGTCTGCTCGAGACGTGCGAGTCTACTGTAGCGCCCCTGGCTTTTGATTCCTGTACTGTGTTTCATCTGTCTCGAGTGGTCGCCAAAACTGCTTGTGTACTGAGAACTGTCTGTTGTGCAGTTTGGAACGTGAACGGTGAAAGTGAGGCTATGAGATAGTATCATTTTTACAAAAATATCTAAATATAAAGACAAATTGTGGGAACGATGTATTAATGACCAAAGCAGAATTCGTAGTGAATATTCCTATCGAAGGTCGTGTGGTAAATTCAGAACTGAAAGGATAGCGAAAGTGTGTTCCAAACATTTCAAAACATAAGTTCATTTGCTCAAGAAAATATATACTTGTAGACACATCAGACATCTAGAAAACAGTAAACAGTGACTTTTTGCTTTATCCTTCATATCTTCTTTTCTTCCCCGGAGCCAAATAACATCGAAATTATTTTTATTGTCGAATACTTCTCAGTTTTTCACTGTTGAAATAATTTTTATTAAAATACGTTTATCTGTTTACATGCTTATCAATGCAAAGTGTAGGTTTTTTCCCCCGTAAAACGTAAATACGTTTTTGCTTTCAGATATTTCGTCTCTCTTGTAGAACACTGGTAGCAAAAATACCATGACGTCATGCAATTTTCTCATTGTGTCATGAATATATGGGAAACTACATAAAAAAGATTAATAAGACACGAAAGCACAAAATTCATTTCTATAATAGGACTGAATCCGGCCAGAATAGGTTAATATTGTGAAATGACGGAACAGCAATCATCCAATCGTGACTGTGGGTTCTTTGATTGCTCTGGGAGATGACTGATCGGGACTACAACATATGACGTATTAGTTCACTTCATTACAATAATGGTAAAAATATTTTCTTAACTTTATACAATCCACAGTCACAGGAGTGTATCGAATATTTACGACTGTCTCTGAACAGTAAAGCATCACTTGATGTAGACAGTTACACACACTTCTCTTGAAGTACAAGTGCAACAGCTACAGAAGTACAGTTCTATGTGAGATTTGAATGGAACTGATGTATTTACATGATGTTGCCTGCTTCATCGGAGGTCACGAAGTTGGGTAGAGCGAATCTATACTCGGCTCTGTATCGACCTCCGTGAGGTAGCGCTGTGGTGCTGAGAGCTGGTGCTTCTCTAAATCCTCGCACGAACTAAAAAATGGCTGACATCGAAATAAGTGTCCAAGGAATAGAAAAGAAACTGAAATCAATCAACAAAGGAAAGTCCACTGGACCTGACGGGATACCAGTTCGATTCTACAGAGAGTACACAAAAGAACTTGCCCCCCCCCCCCCCCCCTCTTGTAACAGCCGTGTACTGCAAGTCTCTAGAGGAACGGAAGGTTCCCAATGATTAGAAAAGAGCACAGGTAGATGCAGTTTTCAAGAAGGGTCGTCGAGCAGATGCGCAAAACTATAGGCCTATATCTCTGACATCGGTCTGTTGTAGAATTTTTAGAACGTGTTTTTTGCTCGCGTATCATGTCATTTCTGGAAACCCAGAATATACTCTGTAGGAATCAACATGGATGCCGGAAACAGCGATCGTGTGAGACCCAACTCGCTTTAGTTGTTCATGAGACCCAGAAAATATTAGACACAGGCACCCAGGTAGATGCTATTTTCCTTGACTTCCGGAAGGCGTTCGATACAATTCCGCACTGTCGCCTGAAAAACAAATTAAGAGCCTACGGAATATCAGAGCAGCTGTGTGGCTGGATAGAAGAGTTTTTAGAAAACAGAATACAGCATGTTGTTCTCTATGGAGAGACGTCTACAGACGTTAAAGTAACCTCTGGCGTGCCACAGGGGAGTGTTATGGGACCATTGCTTTTCACAATATATATAAATGACCTAGTAGATAGTGTCGGAAGTTCCATGCGGCTTTTCGCGGATGATGCTGTAATATACAGAGAAGTCGCAGCATTAGAAAACTGTAGCGAAATGCAGGAAGATCTGCAGCGGATAGGCACTTGGTGCAGGGAGTGGCAACTGACCCTTAACATAGACAAATGTAATGTATTGCGAATACATAGAAAGAAGGATCCTTTATTGTATGATTATGTGTTAGCGAAACAGATACTGGTAGCAGTTATTTCTGTAAAATATCTGGGAGTATGCATACGGAACGATTTGAAGTGGAATGATCACATAAAATTAATTGTTGTTAAGGCGGATACCAGGTTGAGATTCATTGGGAGAGTCCTTAAGCAATGTAGTCTATCAACAAGGGAGGTGGCTTACAAAACACTCGTTCGACCTATACTAGAGTGTTGCTCATCAGTGTGGGATCCGTGCCAGATCGGGTTAACAGAGGAGATAGAGAAGATCCAAAGAAGAGCGGCGCGTTCCTTCACAGTGTTGTTCGGTAAGCGAGATAGCGTTACGGAGATGTTTAGCAAACTCTTGAGTGGCAGACTCTGCAAGGAAGGTGCTCTGCATCGTGGTGTAGCTTGCTGTCCTGGTGTCGAGAGGGTGCGTTTCTGGATGAGGTATCGAATATATTGCTTCCCCCTACTTATACCTACCGAGGAGATCACTAATGTAAAATTAGATTCGAGCGCGCACGGAGACTTCCGAAGTATACGCGACTGGAACAGGAAAGGGAGGTAATGATAGTGGCACGTAAAGTACCCTCCGCCACACACCGTTGGGTGGCTTGCGGAGTATAAATGTAGATGTGGATGTAGAGAGAGACTGTTTCCAGGACCGTCCCCCATTCATCGTTTCGGATTGCAGTGAGACATCACTAATATTTGTGGTATAGAGGTGCGTAACCGGCTTTGGTGTGTCACCTCAGACTTTGGACAATATCAAAATTAGCTTGCAAAGTTAGCAGACCAGCAGACGCAACCTCAGTCTTCTGTTTCTTCGCATCCACAGTGTGCATAATACTCGGACATTTAGATCTCCACACTCGGCACAGTCTAAGATCGCTGACGTCACGGAGGTATTCGCGACGTGATTGGTTGCAGATTTACACGAGACATGAAAAGCATATGCACTTTCCGTGATTGGTTTTGACCAGAAAGTCGCTCTTGCAGAAAGAAATTAAGGAATGAGAAGTTGTAGAACTGAGAACAGCGGATTGATTTTGACCAGAATGTCGCTCTTGCAGAAAGAAATTAAGGAATGAGAAGTTGTAGAACTGAGAACAGCGAGAAACTTAACATCAGACCTGGGGTCACAAGGTAGACGAAGTTAAGGCATTCTGATATCTAGGCAACAAAATAACCTGTGATGGACGGAGCAAGGTGGATATAAAAAGCAAACTAGCGCTGGCAAAAGGCATTCCTGGCGTAGAGAAGTGTACCATTAACAAACATAGCCCTTAATTTGAGTAAGAAATTTCTGAGAATGTACATTTGGATCACAACATTTTATGATAGTGAAACAGGACTGTGGGAAAGACGAACATAAAAGAATCGAAGCATTTGAGGTGTAGTGCTACAGAAGAATTTCGAAAGTTAGGTGGACCGATAATGTAAGGAATGAGGAGGTTCTTCGCAGAATAGTCGAGGAAAGGAATATATGGAAAACACTGACAAGAAGAAGGGATAGAATAACAGGACATTAGTAAAGACTTCACGAAATACACTCCTGGAAATGGAAAAAAGAACACACTGACACCGGTGTGTCAGACCCACCATACTTGCTCCGGACACTGCGAGAGGGCTGTACAAGCAATGATCACACGCACGGCACAGCGGACACACCAGGAACCGCGGTGTTGGCCGTCGAATGGCGCTAGTTGCGCAGCATTTGTGCACCACCGCCGTCAGTGTCAGCCAGTTTGCCGTGGCATACGGAGCTCCATCGCAGTCTTTAACACTGGTAGCATGCCGCGACAGCGTGGACGTGAACCGTATGTGCAGTTGACGGACTTTGAGCGAGGGCGTATAGTGGGCATGCGGGAGGCCTGGTGGGCGTACCGCCGAATTGCTCAACACGTGGGGCGTGAGGTCTCCACAGTACATCGATGTTGTCGCCAGTGGTCGGCGGAAGGTACACGTGCCCGTCGACCTCGGACCGGACCGCAGCGACGCACGGATGCACGCCAAGACCGTAGGATCCTACGCAGTGCCGTAGGGGACCGCACCGCCACTTCCCACCAAATTAGGGACACTGTTGCTCCAGGGGTATCGGCGAGGACCATTCGCAACCGTCTCCATGAAGCTGGGCTACAGTCCCGCACACCGTTAGGCCGTCTTCCGCTCACGCCCCAACATCGTGCAGCCCGCCTCCAGTGGTGTCGCGACAGGCGTGAATGGAGGGACGAATGGAGACGTGTCGTCTTCAGCGATGAGAGTCGCTTCTGCTTTGGTGCCAATGGTGGTCGTATGCGTGTTTGGCGCCGTGCAGGTGAGCGCCACAATCAGGACTGCATACGACCGAGACACACCCGGCATCATGGTGTGGGGAGCGATCTCCTACACTGGCCGTACGCCTCTGGTGATCGTCGAGGGGACACTGAATAGTGCACGGTACATCCAAACCGTCATCGAACCCATCGTTCTACCATTCCTAGACCGGGAAGGGAACCTGCTGTTCCAACAGGACAATGCACGTCCGCATGTATCCCGTGCCACCCAACGTGCTCTAGAAGGTGTAAGTCAACTACCCTGGCCAGCAAGATCTCCGGATCTGTCCCCCATTGAGCATGTTTGGGACTAGATGAAGCGTCGTATCACGCGGTCTGCACGTCGAGCACGAACGCTGGTCCAGGTGAGGCGCCAGGTGGAAATGGCATGGCAAGCCGTTCCACAGGACTACATCCAGCATCTCTACGATCGTCTCCATGGGAGAATAGCAGCCTGCATTGCTGCGAAAGGTGGATATACACTGTACTAGTGCCGACATTGTGCATGCTCTTTTGCCTGTGTCTATGTGTCTGTGGTTCTGTCAGTGTGATCATGTGATGTATCTGACCCCAGGAATGTGTCAATAAAGTTTCCCCTTCCTGGGACAATGAATTCACGGTGTTCTTATTTCTATTTCCAGGAGTGTAGCTTCCATGGTACCAGAGGGAGCTGTGGTGAGTAAAAACTGTAGACGAAGACAGAAACTGGAATACATTCAGCAATTAATTGAGGACGTGGATTACAACTGCTAATGTGTGATGAAAAATTTGGCACAGGAAAGGAATTCGCGGCGAGCTGCATGAGACCTGTCAGAAGACCGAAAAAAAGTCAAAACGACTGTAAAATTTTATTGTACTTTCCTATGTCCTTGTGCTGTGCCTGTTCTGGAGTAACCACAAGCGCCGAAACGAAGATGAAGAATGCAAGACCAGAGAAGGCGGTAAATGGAAATGGGCGTTTGGCTTCAATGGACCGGGAGGCCCCTTTCGGGGCCGGTCCAGCGGCCTTGGTGCAGGTCTCATTACATTCGACGCCACATTGGGCGACCTGCGCGCCGGATGGGGATGAAATGATGATGAAGACAACACAGCACCCAGTCCCTGAGTGGAGTAAATCTCCGACTCACCCGGGAATCGACCCCGGGCCAGCATGACGGCAATCTGTCACTCTGACCACTTTTTTTTTTTTTAATCTCATTTTGTTCTATATTGTTCATTCACTGGTCGTGGCGGACGTCCGATGACACTCATTCAGCTTTTTCGTTGATCCGTTCGCTCAGTTTTTTATTACAGAGAGGTGAATATAAGCGTCGCTCCTGCCAGCCTCGGGCGGACATTAGTGGACAGGATTCAGAGAGTATCATTAGCACGGCCTAGCAGAGAGTGCTACGAGAATAGTTATTAGTGATCCACAAACTGTGTGTCAAACTTGCAGGAATATTGCATATAGTCAAAGACTCTGGATTATATTGCTTGTCATCCATCGCTTACGACAACATGTAAAGTATTGTCAAATCTGCTTTATTGAAATAAAACTATTAATGTTATTTGCTTGAATTGTTTGTTTAGCATTCCGAAAACACAGCATCCCTTAGGCACCCTATAGAAGACCCCACAATGCCAGTGCCAAATTTGGACTAGATGTCATTGCTCAAAATGGAAAGGAACCTGATGAGATAATGATGAGATAATGTTAATAAGATTGTCATTTTTAGGTTTCTGTTGTTATTATTAGTACTGCCGCTACTACTATTATAATTATTATCGTTAATAGTACTGTGCGCTGCTCATGTGCTATCCACATTCTAATGATTATTGTTTTTTTGATGATTATTATTATTATTGTTAGTATTCCAAGGACCTTGCCGTTGGTGGGGAGGCTTGCGTGCCTCGGCGATCCAGATAGCCGTACCGTAGGTGCAACCACAACAGAGGGGTATCTGTTGACAGGACAGACAAACGTGTGGTTCCTGAAGAGGGGCAGCAGCCTTTTCAGTAGTTGCAGGGGCAACAGTCTGGATGATTGACTGATCTGGCCTTGTAACAATAACCAAAAATGCCTTGCTGTGCTGGTACTGCGTACGGCTGAAAGCAAGGGGCAACTACGGACGTAATTTTTCCCGAGGGCATCCAGCTTTACAGTATGATTAAATGATGATGGCGTCCTCTTGGGTAAAATATTCCGGAGGTAAAATAGTCCCCCATTCGGATCTCCGGGCGGGGAATACTCAAGAGGATGTCGTTATCAGGAGAAAGGAAACTGGCGTTCTACGGATCGGAGCGTAGAATGTCAGATCCATTAATCGGGCAGGTAAGTTAGAAAATTTAAAAAGGGAAATGGATAGGTTAAAGTTAGATATAGTGGGAATTAGTGAAATTCGGCGGCAGGAGGAACAAGACTTCTGGTCAGGTGAATACAGAATTATAAACACAAAATCAAATA
This sequence comes from Schistocerca gregaria, assembly GCF_023897955.1. Classification (NCBI taxonomy): domain Eukaryota; kingdom Metazoa; phylum Arthropoda; class Insecta; order Orthoptera; family Acrididae; genus Schistocerca; species Schistocerca gregaria. Next base: position 662,136,612 of record NC_064920.1, read on the forward strand.
GGGGTAATGCAGGAGTAGGTTTAATAATGAACAAGAAAATAGGAATGCGGGTAAGCTACTACAAACAGCATAGTGAACGCATTATTGTGGCCAAGATAGAACGAAGCCCACACCTACTACAGTAGTACAAGTTTATATGGCAACTAGCTCTGCAGATGACGAAGAAATTGAAGAAATGTATGATGAAATAAAAGAAATTATTCAGATAGTGAAGGGTGATGATAATTTAATAGTCATGGGTGACTGGAATTCGGTAGTAGGAAAAGGCAGAGAAGGAAACGCAGTAGGTGAATATGGATTGGGGAAAAGAAATGAAAGAGGAAGCCGCCTGGTAGAAGCTAACACTTGGTTCAAGAATCATAAAAGAAGGCTGTATACATGGAAGAAGCCTGGAGATACTGACAGGTTTCAGATAGATTATATAATGGTAAGACAGAGATTTAGGAACCAGATTTTAAATTGTAAGACATTTCCAGGGGTAGATGTGGACTCTGACCACAATCTATTGGTTATGACCTGTAGATTAAAACTGAAGAAACTGCAAAAAGGTGGAAATTTAAGGAGATGGGGCCTGGATAAACTAAAAGAACCAGAGGTTGTACATAGTTTCAGGGAGAGCATAAGGGAGCAATTGACAGGAATGGGGGAAAGAAATACAGTAGAAGAATGGGTAGCTATGAGGGATGAAGTAGTGAAGGCAGCAGAGGATCATGTAGGTAAACAGACGAGGACTAGCAGAAATCCTTGGGTAACAGAAGAAATATTGAATTTAATTGATGAAAGCAGACAAAAAGGAATACAGACGTCTCAAAAATGAGATCGACAGGAAGTGCAAAATGGCTGAGCAGTGATGGCTAGAGGACAAATGTAAGGATGTAGAGGCTTATCTAACTAGGGGTAAGATAGATACTGCCTACAGGAAAATTAAAGAGACCTTTGGACATCAGAGAACCACTTGCATGAACATCAAGAGCTCAGATGGAAACCCAGTTCTAAGCAAAGAAGGGAAAGCAAAAAGGTGGAGGGAGTATATGGAGGGTCTATACAAGGGCGATGTACTTGAGGACAATATTATGGAAATGGAAGACGATATAGATGAAGATGAAATGGGAGATACGATACTGCGTGAAGAGCTTGACAGAGCACTGAAAGACCTGAGTCGAAACAAGGCCCCGGAGTAGACAACATTCCATTGGAACTACTGACGGCCTTGGGAGAGCCAGTCCTGACAAAACTCTACCACCTGGTGAGCAAGATGTATGAGACAGGCGAAATACCGGCAGACTTCAAGAAGAATATAATAATTCGAATCCCAAAGAAAGCAGGTGTTGACAGATGTGAAAATTACCGAACTATCAGTTTAATAAGTCACAGCTGCAAAATACTAACGCGAATTCTTTACAGACGAATGGAAAAACTAGTAGAAGCCAACTTCGGGGAAGATCAGTTTGGATTCCGTAGAAATGTTGAAACACATGAGGCAATACTGACCCTACGACTTATCTTAGAAGACAGATTAAGGAAGGGCAAACCTACGTTTCTAGCATTTGTGGACTTAGAGAAAGCTTTTGACAATGTTGACTGGAATACTCTCTTTCAAATTCTGAAGGTGGCAGGGGTAAAATACAGGGAGCGAAAGGCTATTTACAATTTGTACGGGAACCAGATGGCAGTTATAAGAGTCGAGAGACATGAAAGGGAAGCAGTGGTTGGGAAAGGAGTGAGACAGGGTTGTAGTCTCTCCCCGATGTTATTCAATCTGTATATTGAGCAAGCAGTGAAGGAAACAAAATAAAAATTCGGAGTAGGTATTAAAACCCATGGAGATGAAATAAAAACTTTGAGGTTCGCCGATGACATCGTAATTCTGTCAGAGACAGCAAAGGACTTGGAAGAGCAGTTGAATGGAATGGACAGTGTCTTGAAAGGAGGATATAAGATGAACATCAACAAAAGCAAAACGAGAATAATGGATTGTAGTCGAATTAAGTCGGGTGATGCTGAGGGAATTAGATTAGGAAATGAGACACTTATAGTAGTAAATGAGTTTTGCTATTTGGGGATCAAAATAACTGATGATGGTCGAAGTAGAGAGGCAGACTGGCAATGGCAAGGAAAGCGTTCCTGAAGAAGAGAAATTTGTTAACATCGAGTATAGATTTAAGTGTCAGGAAGTCATTTCTGAAAGTATTTGTATGGAGTGTGGCCAATTATGGAAGTGAAACATGGACGATAAATAACAAGAAGAGAATAGAAGCTTTCGAAATGTGGTGCTACAGAAGAATGCTGAAGATTAGATGTGTAGATCACATAACTAATGAGGAAGTATTGAATAGGATTGGGGAAAGAGAAGTTTGTGGCACAACTTGACCAGAATAAGGGATCGGTTGGTGGGACATGTTCTGAGGCATCAAGGGATCACCAATTTGGTATTGGAGGGCAGCGTGGAGGGTAAAAATCATAGAGGGAGACCAAGAGATGACTACACTAAGCAGATTCAGAAGGATGTAGGTTGCAGTGGGTACTGGGAGATGAAGAAGCTTGCACAGGATAGAGTAGCATGGAGAGATGCATCAAACCAGTCTCAGGACTAAAGATCACAACAACAACATTGTTAGTATTATGCGCTACTCATGGCTGTCCACATTCTAATGATTACTGTATTTAACATTGTTATTATTATATTTCTTTCCTTTCTCAGACATTATGTCTGGTTAAAAATGGAAATTGATGCGGACCTTGATCAAGCGCGACTTCCTTTTAACTGTGCGGTATATGTTACATTGCATTTAGGATTTTCGGGTGATTGAACATGTATCAATAATTACAGATTTTTGTAGTTGTATATATACGTTTGGATGTAGCTGTATTGCGTCGATTTACTGGTGGATATTGTGCGATATGACTCCTTAGTTGATAGTAAAATTGGTATAATATCAACTTTATCCTGATGCCACATGTCCTTGACTTCCTCAGCCAGTTGGGTGTATTTTACAATTTCGTCTTTTGTTTTCTTCTGTATATTTGTTTTATTGGGTATGGATATTTCGATTAGTTGTGTTAATTTCTTCTTTTTATTGATGAGTATGATGTCACGTTTGGTATGTGGTGGCGTTTTATCTGTTATAATGCTTCTGTTCCAGTATAATTTGTGTTCATCATTCTCCAGTACATTTTGTGGTGCATACTTGTATGTGGGAACGTGTTGTTTTATTAGTTTATGTTGTATGGCAAGTTGTTGATGTTTTATTTTTGCTACATTGTCATGTCTTCTGGGGTATTCTGTGTTTGCTGGTATTGTACATCCATTTGTGATGTGATCTACTGTTTCTATTTGTTGTTTGCAAAGTCTGCATTTATCTGTTGTGGTATTGGGAACTTTAATAATATGCTTGCTGTAATATCTGGTGTTTATTGTTTGATCCTGTATTGCAATCTTGAATCCTTCCGTCTCACTGTATGTATTGCCTTTTCTTAGCCATGTGTTGGATGCGTCTTGATCGATGTGTGGCTGTGTTAGATGATACGGGTGCTTGCCATGTAGTGTTTTCTTTTTCCATTTTACTTTCTTCGTATCTATTGACGTTGTGTGATCTAAAGGGTTGTAGAAGTGGTTATGAAATTGTAATGGTGTAGCTGATGTATTTATATGAGTGATTGCTTTGTGTATTTTGCTAGTTTCTGGTCGTTCTATAAAGTATTTTCTTGAATTGTCTACCTGTCCGTAATGTAGGTTTTTTATGTCGATAAATTCCCTTCCTCCTTCCTTTCTGCTTAATGTGAATCTTTCTGTTGCTGAAAGTATGTGATGTATCCTATATTTGTGGCATTGTGATTGTGTAAGTGTATTTAGTGCTTCTAGGTCTGTGTTATTCCATTCCACAACTCCAAATGAGTACGTCAATATTGGTATAGCATAAGTATTTAAAGCTTTTGTCTTGTTTTTTGCTGTCAATCCTGTTTTCAGTACTTTTGTTAGTCTTTGTGTATATTTTTCTTTTAGTTCTTCTTTAATATTTGTATTATTTATTCCTATTTTTTGTCTGTATCCTAGATATTTATAGGCATCTGTTTTTCTATCGCTTCTATGCAGTCGCTGTGGTTATCCAATATGTAATCTTCTTGTTTAGTGTGTTTTCCCTTGACTATGCTATTTTTCTTACATTTGTCTGTTCCAAAAGCCATATTTATATCATTGCTGAACACTTCTGTTATCTTTAGTAATTGGCTGAGTTGTTGATTTGTTGCTGCCGGTAGTTTTAGATCATCTATGAATAGCAAATGTGTGATTTTGTGTTGGTATGTTCCAGTAATATTATATCCATAATTTGTATTATTTAGCATGTTGGATAGTGGGTTCAGAGCAAGGCAGAACCAGAAAGGACTTAATGAGTCTACTTGGTATATTCCATGCTTAATCTGTATTGGCTGTGATGTGATATTATTTGAATTTTTTTGGGTATTAAGTATCGTTTTCCAATTTTTCATTACTATGTTTAGGAACTGTATCAATTTAGGATGTACTTTGTATATTTCCAATATTTGTAGTAACGATGAGTGGGGTACACTATCAAAAGCTTTTTGGTACTCAATGTATGTGTAGTGTACCGACCTTTCTTTAGTTTTAGCTTGATATGTCACCTCTGCATCTATTATCAGTTGCTCTTTACATCCTCGTGGTTCTTTGCAGCAGCCTTTTTGTTCTTCATTTATAATTTTGTTCTGTGTTGTATGTGTCATTAATTTCTGTGTAATGATTGAAGTTAATATTTTGTATATGGTTGGTAGGCATGTTATGGGGCGATATTTTGCTGAGTTTGCTGTGTCTGCCTGATCTTTAGGTTTCAGATAAGTTATTCCTTGTGTAAGTGTATCAGGGAATGTGTATGGGTCTGCAATGTAACTGTTAAATAATTTAGTTAGATATGAATGTGTTGAGATGAACTTCTTTAGCCAGAAATTTGCTATTTTACCTTTTCCATGGGCTTTCCAATGGCGCGTAGAATTAATTGCTCGGGTGACTTCATGTTCCAAAATTATCACTTCATTTCAAGCATTTGTGGTATCATCTTGTATGTGTCTGTTTCTGCTTGTATCCTGAGTTTGACCATATGTTGCTCCAGAAGTGTTCCTTGTCTGTTATGTTTGGTGGATTGTCTATTTTAATGTGTGTGTTATCTAGTGTCTGGTAAAATTTCTTTTGGTTTGTGTTGAATGTTTGGTTTTGTTTCCTTCTATTTTCACTTTTTTGTATCTTCTAAGTCGTTTGGCCAGTGCTTGTAATTTCTGCTTCTTTTCATCTAATTGCTCTATCGCTTCTTGTTCTAAGATTTTATCTAACCTTGTTCGTTTTTTGTCTGATATTTCATTTATTATAAATTGTGTTAGGTGTCTGATGTCTTTTCTCAGTATTTCTATTCTGATCTGTAACCTGTGTTGCCACACTGGTTTTGTGGGTTCCTTCTGTGTGTTGGTTGGTTCTGATCTCTGCCTAGTGTATATATTTAGTGTAGTGAGTGCTCCTATATAAACCAGTAGTTGTAATTCTTTCATAGTTGTATTTTCATTTATTTTGTTGTGTATGATTGTGTTGATATATGTTATTGTTGTTTCGACTTGTGGGTTATTTGGTGGTCTACGCAAGAATGGTCTAATGTCTGTATTTGTGTCTTTGTATTCTGTATATGTCAGCTCAAATTTTCCTTATATATCTAACATGTGTGTCACTTTGTGTTCTATTTATGTTTGTTCTGGTGGCTGTCTTAAGATTTCGTTTTCCTCTGATTGTTTAATTGATGCATGTTGTTCTTTGTTTGTTTGCTCTGGGATGTTTGAGTCCATTACTGTATTTTCTTCTTCATCTGATTGCACATTATTTTGTTACAGTATTTGTTGTACTTGTTGTTTGATGTTTTCTAATTCTGACTGGGGTATCCTGTTATTTTTGATTATTACACGGATCTGATCAGCTAGTCGTTGTTCTGTTAAAAATTTTAATTCTGGGTATCTGGTAATAAATTTGTGTATACTTGTGATCTGTATCCTGTTGTGTTGGTTCCTAAGTTTGTTGCTTGATAATAACAGAACATGAGGTGTCGGTTAACCTCATCTGACCATCTCATCGTCTGCCTTGTTTTCCTTCTAGAGTGGTTGCAGGAAGCATATCCTGCAAAACACCTCTGTTTGGATTTAAATCATTTTCCGTGTGGCTAGCAGCGTCGTTACCATTGTCGACGGGGATAGGGTTCAAGCATCGTCTCTGACCATGACAGCACTTGTCCGAGGCTTCATTAGTTCTGTCCTGAACCAACTAATCACACTAAAAGGAGGGTTAGCCCTATTAGTGGTTTGTTCTTTTCGTCGCCTTTTACGACTGGCAGAACATACTGGAGGCCTATTCTTTTATTATTGTTATTATTATTACTGTGTACTAGTCATGTACATTGTGTAAGTAGGCTGCTTAGATTTTTATGTTGATAACGCCATGTAGCGCTCTGTATGAAAATCACTGACTGTGCTGTGTGCAGTCTGTGGTTGGTTGGACTCATTGTTGAAATATTCACTAGGGTAGTGTTGGGCAGTTGGATGTGAACAACGCATAGCGTAGAGCAGTTGGTTGAACATTATTAAGGTAAATACATTCTTTCATTTGCTAACTATGCCTACTAGTAGTTAGTGACTTCAGTAGTTAGAATCTTTTATTTAGCTGGCTGTATTGGCGCTCGCTCTATTGTAGTAGTTCGAGTAACGAAGCTTTTTGTGAGGTAAGTGATTCATGAAAGGTATAGGTTATTGTTAGTCAGGGCCATTCTTTTGTAGGGATTATTGAAAATGAGATTGCGTTGCACTAAAACTGTTGTGTGTCACTTTAGTGATGATCCGAATAAGTAAAGAGAGAAATGTCTGAGTACGTTCAGTTTTGTTCAGCTGTCTTTGTATCAAATAACGTAAGAGTTTTTTCAGCACAGTCGTTCTTAATTTTTCTAAGGGGACGTTTCAGTTGATAAGCGAAAACATTAATACCACCGCGCCGTTGGATGCCGCCTGGTGGTGTTGCGGGCACCCGGCACGGTAAGAAAAGAATGTAAACGGTGCAGACACGGTACCGGGGATCGTCTTAGCGATAATGTGGGCTGCAAGTGGTGACATACATTAAGACAAGCGACTTTGACAAAGGGTAGATTATTATTACGCAGAGCCTGTGAACGGGTATCTCGAAAACGTCAAAGTTGTTCGAATGTTCACGTGATACTGTCGTGAGCATCTAGGGAAAGAGGTAGAAGGACAGTTAAACTACTATTAGGCGCCAAATGGGTAGACGTCCACGACTCTTCGAAGGTGGCTTGTCTGCTCTGTAAAGTAGGATAGATTGTAATATATGGAATCTCTGCCAAACAAGTAATATGCTGGTGTACGCTCAATTGTTTTGGAGCACACCGTTCATCGTACATTATTGAACATGGAGCTGCACAGCAGACCACCCTACGTTTTCAAATGCTGACCCAACGACATGGTAAATCGCGACTGTAATGGGCACGGTACCATCGGTATTCGACCGTGGATCAATTTTTGCTACGCTAGATCGCTGCTCGTCTCCACAAATGCCGTCATGGAGGTGAAAAGTGGCTCGAAACATGCAGCGCGCCACGAACGCATCTGGTGGGTTCAGTATTGTGCTAAGGGGGACATTCTCCTGCGCTTGCATGGGACCTGTGGTAATAGTAGAAGACGCACTGACTGTTGCGAACCACCTGCATCCCCTCATGTGTGTGTTGGGGCTTACGGGCTCTCAACGTCGAGGTCATCAGCGCCCTGACACACATTAAAAGAAACGAATGTGGACAAACTTATTAAAATGGAAGCATACACGCAAAGAAAGCGGGAAGAGATGAAAAAATGTTGTATAAGAAAATAAAACAAGAAAATAAAACGTAAGGAAAACGAGGAAGAACCGTCAAGGATGCCGCAGGAAATTGTCACTGTCTGGCCACGTACGTAAAATATGGGCGAACCAGTCACCCTGTGAACAAATTAAGACCCTCTCCCTAAAATCTTGGTAAAAACATTGGACAAGTCACAGAACTTTAAAATTTTAACCATATTCGTTCGAGTATTTACTAAAAGAGATGGCAGATCCACCGGCAAGTCAGCCGCGGCCCGCTGGTCAGAAAATAAAACGCAATCCAATAAAACGTGGCGCACAGTGACCTGGACACCGCAAGCACCACACATTGGAGGGTCCTCTCTCTGGATCAGGACGCCATGCGTCATAGGACTGTGGCCTATCCGAAGCCGAGTGAGGAGAACCTCGTCTTCCCCCACGGTGATGTCCTTTTTCAGCAATATAACTCTCCCTTTCTCGGAGCCACAACAGTGCAACAGTGATTTAAGGAGCATTATAGTGAACTGAGGTTGATGTCTTCGCGACCAAGTTCGCCCGATGTAAATCCTGTGGAACCCATCTGGATCGCTATCGGGCGCCATCATTGCGCACGCAAATCGAATTGCGGGACCTGTGCGTAGACATCTAATGCCACATACCTCCACAAACATGCCAAGATGGACAAACAAGCTATTAGGCAAGAGGTCGTAAAGTTTTGGCTCATCAGTGTGTACGCATGTTGCAATGTCAAATCTCTAATAATGTCCAGTTGGATGTAAGAGATGTCTTCAAAACCATTCTACCTGAAAGAAAGATATAAAATAAATTTCTGGATAGCTGAAGTGGAATAAAGATAACGTAAGTTGAATCGTAAGAAGAGCAGGTGTTAGCGTTCATTGGGAGGATACTGGGAATATGTAGTCAATCCACAAAGGAGACTGCTTGTAAACCAGACGTGCGTCCTACACTAGAATTCTTCTCAAGTGTGTGGAACTATACCAAATAGGTCTAATAGTGGACCTGTACGTGTAAAACGAACGGCAGCACGAATAGGCCAGGTTTCTTTGGCCAGCATGGAGAATTCCGGAAACGCTTAAAAAAAGCGAAAGTGACAGGCATCAGACATCAACAACATCGGGAAAACCTACTCAAAAAAATAACAAGAACCAGCGTCGGGTAACGAATCTCTGATAACGCTATGGCCCCCTATGTATTGGTCCCATAGGGTCCTGAAGCAGGGTCAGACTGACTATGGCGCGCACGGAGGCCGTTAAGCAGCCATTCTTCTAGCCCTCAGTACCCTAATGGAAGTAAATGAAACTACACTATCTGATCAAAAGCGTGCGGACATCAGTTAGTGGATATTAATATGCGGTGTGTCAGCCCTTTGCCTTGATGGTAGTTTCAACTCATCTTCTTACACTGTTAATGAGGCATCTAAACGCCTGCGAAGGAACAGCAGCATAATCTTCCTCAAGAGCCGAATCCAGAGAGGGCAGTAGTGTTGGACGTTGGTATCCGGAGCGTAACCGATGTTCTCACTCATCCTAGTTTCCACTAGGTTCAGGTCGGGACTCTGGGCATATTAGACCATTTCAGGAATTCTACTATCCGCAAATAATTGGCTCACATGTACTGATTTATGAAAGAGTGCACTGTCATGCTCATACAAACAAACATCGTCTCCGAATTGTCCCTTTACGGCACGCAGTACACATTGCTCCGCATTTTACACATTTCTTAAGCGCAGTAAGGTGGCCACACTCAAACCACGAAAAACACCCCCACACCCACACTTCTCCGTACTTCAGTGTTGGCACTACGCATGATGGCAGTTAACATTCTCCTGGCACCGAATTGCTACAGTACATAGCACGATTCGTCACTGCAAATCATTCCTTTCCAATAATCCACGCCAAACACATAAAAAAAAGTTTTGCATCACCCCGGTTCCTAGAACTCCTGAAGATAGACGTCGAATGTGGATATTGTATAACAGACACAATCCATTTGACTGTTCAGAGATGTCACTAAATCCCCCCAAAGATATAAACAAAAATGGTTCAAATGGCTCTGAGCACTATGGGACTTAACTTCTGAGGTCATCAGTCCCTTAGAACTACTTAAACCTAACTAACCTAAGAGCATCATCACACACATCCATGCCCGAGGCAGGATTCGAACCTGCAACCGTAGCGGTCGCGCGGTTCAGGACTGTAGCGCCTAGAACCACTCGGCCACCCTGGTCAGATATAAACACCCGTGCATGAGCAGCGCCTGTTAGACGCAGGGGGTCCGACAACCGATCAGTTCCAGTCATTCCACCAGGACGGAGGTACACGGTTCGTGTTGTCTGTAGTTCAACCATACCTAGACGGCAAATACCGCGGTTCGATCGCATCCGCATTGTTACTTTGTGCCTGGAAGGGCTCTCAACAAGGGAAGTGTCCAGGCGTCTCGGTGTGAACCAAAGCGATATTGTTCGGACATGGAGGAGATAGAGAATGACAGGAACTCTCGACGACATGCCTCGCTCAGCGCGCCCAAGGGCTACTACTGCGGTGGATGACCGCTACCTACGGATTACGACTCGGAGGAACCCTGAGAGCAACGCCACCATGTAGAATAATGCTTTTCGTGCAGCCACAGGACGTCGTGTTACGACTCAAACTGTGCGCAATAGTCTGCATGTGTGCAATTTCACTCCCGACGTCCATGGCGAGGTCCATCATTGCAACCACGACACCATGCAGCGCGATACAGATGAGCCAACAACATTCCGAATGGACCGCTCGGGATTGGCATCACTTTCTCTTCACCGATGATTGACGCATATGTCATCAACCAGACAATCGTCGGAGACGTGTTTGGAGTCAACCCGGTCAGGCTGAACGCCTTAGACACACTGTCCAGCGATTGTAGCAACGTGGAGGTTCTATGCTCTTTTGGGGTGGCATTATGTGGGGCCAACGTCATGGAAGGCGCCATCAAGGCTGTACAATACGTGAATGACATCCTCCGACCGGTAGTGCAAGCATATCGGCAGCATATTGGCGAGGCTTTCGTCCTCATGGACGACAAGCCACGCCCCCATCGTGCACATCTTGTGAATGTCTTCCTTCAGGATAACGACATCGCTCGACTACAGTGCCCAGCATGTTCTCCAAATATGAACCCTACCGAACATGCACATTCACACGGTCGTCCATACAGGAACTCAAGTTTCACAGTAGTGAGTGCAAATAAGTGTGTGAAGCAAATTATGTTCTTACACCATGTACATTTGATCAATCCCCCATTAGCGCATCGAAACGGTTGATTACTCTTATCACTTCAGCAAGTGTGATATAATTGTTTCTTTATTCTTCTATTTCTATTGTTTATGTTTATTCTGTGAAACTATAAATGAGTTCTGTAGGTTTGCTACTTTGAAACAAACGAAGAGAAAGTGGATCGTCAAAAGAAAACTGCTGTAAATTTCAAACAGTCTTTTTACATGTCAGAAACATGTTGCCTCATACGCTGTAGCGCCAAAGAAACTGGTATAGGCATGCGTAGTCAAATACAGGGACATGTAAAGGGGTAAAAATACGGCGCTGCGGTCGTCAATGCCTATATAAGAAAATTTGTGTATGGCGCAGTTGTTAAATCGTTTACTGATGATACTGTAACAAGTTACCAAGATTTAAGCATGTTTGAGCACGGTGTTGTAGTCGGCGCACAAGCAATGGGGGCATAGCATCTCCGACGTAGCGATGAAGTGAGTATTTTCCAGTACGACCATTTCACTAGTGGACCGTGAATATCAGGAATCCGGTAAAATATCAAATCCCCGACATCGCTGCGGACGGAAAAAGATCCTACAAGAACGGGACCAACGACGACTGAAGAGAATGGTTTAACGTGATAAAAGTGCAACCCTTTCGGAAATTGCTGCTGATGTCGGTGTTAGGCCATCAACAGGTGTCAGCATGCGAACCATTCAACGAAACATCATCGACATGGGCTTTCAGAGTCGAAGGCCCACTCGTGTACCCTTGATGACTGCACGACGCAAATTTTACGCCCCGCCTGGCCCGTCAACACCGACATTTAACTGCTGATGACTGGAAACATGTTGCCTGGTCGGACGATTCCCGTTTAAAATTGTATCGATCGGATGGACGTGTTTGTCAGCAGGGGACTGTTCAAGCTGGTGGAGGCTCTGTAATGGTGTGGGGCGTGTGCAGTTGGAGTAGTATGGGACCCGTGATACGTTTAGACACGACTCTGACAGGTAAACATCCTGTCTGATCACCTGCATCCATTCATGTCCGTTGTACATTCCGACGGACTTTGGTAATTCCAGCAGGACACTGCGACACCCAACACGTCCACAATTGCACAGAGTGGCTCCAGGAAAACTCTCCTGAGTGTAAGCTGGCCACGAAGCATCCCAGACATGAACATTATTGAGCATATGTGAAATGCCCTGCAACGTGCTGTTCAAAAGAGATCTCCACCCCCTCGTACTGTTACGAATTTATAGACAGCTCTACATCATTCATGGTGTCAATTCTCTCCAGCACTACTTCAGACATTAGTCTTCTCCACGTCACGTCATGCTGCGGCACTTCTGCGTGTTCGCGGGGGGCCTACACGATATTAGGCAGGTGTACCAGCTTCTTTGGCTCTTCAGTGTATAAGAGTATCATAAGAACTATATTAAGAAAACTGGCATGTCAAGGGCTCGAACTCGGGACCATGGGTGCAATAAACTCACACTCAACCGACTTCCCAACGGGAGCTCTACTCGACAAACGTGCACAGTTATGTTTTTCTGTGCTCTGTAAGTAGGGTGTTACTTATTACTTACCGTTTACGCACGTTGTCCTCGTAGGGATGGCTGTTATCGCTGAAACAGTCGATTTAAGGGTTCTATCGGTTTTTTACACCCCAGTTTAAATAAAATAACCGGCTCCTGAAAAAACAGATTTTCAGTTTTTTATCCCTATCATCTTCTGTAATAAGCATAAAAATCGAATAAAGATTGAAAAATTTTGACTTTCTTAATTTCAAGACACATAGAATCAAAATATTAAAAAGGCAAATAAAAGAAAAACCTAGTCCGTCCAACCCCCGCTGCTATTCTCGAAAAGTGATTAGTGGTTGAATACTATCGACAAAAAAACACCAGTATTGTCCTATTGTTTCTAATTTTTTGAAACTCTGCTCAAAAATCTCGTTTTAATCTGAGGTCAGTCTACTATTTGGACTTTACCAGTTGTTAGGGCTAAAGGGTGAGAACTGAAGAACTGTTTTTCGTGTTATAGTATCCTTTGTCAAGAACTACAAGTAAATGAAGTCGTCTTGTGTAGACACAGACAGCAGATCGGGTACTTTTTATTTTTAATGTGTACTGTGAAAGAATTGTTGAGTTTTCATTTTATTGCTGTTGCCCTAATTTCCTTCCTCATTCATTACTTCATAGAAATGGCTGACAAATCTTCAATCTTTTAAAGAAAATGAAGCGTTGTATGTAACTGCTGCTTCACTTCGAAAAAATATGTCCGCTCTAGGGTTGGTACCATTCTGCAATACAACGGATGTCCGGCGTCGGCAGCGAGAAACTACCGTGTAGAGAAGGTGAGGGTAAGGAAGGAGAGGCACACGGTAGTCGGCTGCAATCCGATTAGCTTTTACGAGAGTGAGTCAAATGAAAGCCTTAAATCTGTAATAACAAATCGAAATTTCGCGCTGTTGTCCTGTAAGTTGGTAAGCGTGATATAAACAGCGTGCAGAATGGCCTGTAGGTGGCAGCATAGTGCAGATGCACACATACCGTCGCAGTGTCAGTATAAAGATGGCCATCCCACTTGCGACTTGCACCTGGGAAGAACAGCGTTCTGTTATTCGGTTTATGCGTAGTGAAGGTGTGAAACCTATTGAAATTCATCGACGAATGAAGGTTCAGTACGGTGATGCGTGTTTGTCACAGCAGCAAGTCTACGAATGGAGTAGGAAGTTCGCAAATGGTGTGGCTTCCGTGGAAGATGCTCCTCTCCAGGTCAGGCACAACTAGTTGTGACTCGACAGAACATTACAGCAGTTGAAGCCATAGTGAAGGAAAACCGCCGAGTGACACTGAATGACATTGCAGCATGTTTACAGATAAGTCATGGGTCGCCACACCACATTGCGCATGATGTGCTCCAGTTTCACAAAGTGTCTGCAAGACGGGTGCCACGGCAGCTGACTTCTAAAATGAGAGAACGATGTGTTGATGCTTGTGAGGAGCTTCTTCGGCGCTTTGAACGAGAAATTGATGGCTCCTTGCAAGAATCGTTACTGGGGACGAAACCTGGTTTCACTTAAACCAACCGGAAACGAAGAGAGCGAGCAAGGAATGGCGCCAATCTTCATCACCAAAACCAAAGAAGTTTTGAACAGAACCATCAGCAGGAAAGGCTATGCTGACTATCTTTTGGGACGAAAAAGGCGTCATTTTGGAGCATTACATGCCTAGAGGGACCACTGTCACCAGTGCATCATGCACAGATCTGCTAAAAATTCATATGCGGCCTGCAATCAAATCAAAGCGACGTGGATTGCTGCCAGCAGGTGTCGTTTTGCAACATGATAATGCAAGGCCCCACACTGCCCTACAACAGTTGCAACAATCACACACCTGCATTTTGAGTGTCTTCCTCATCCACCATAGTCACCAGATCTTGCCCCAAGTGATTTCCATGAGTTTGGACCATTCAAAGACGCAATGGGAGGAAAGATGTTCCATTCTGATGAAGAGGTACGCCACGCGGTGGATGAGTGGTTGCACGGACTATCAAAAAAAAATATTTTCTAAAGGAATTTATGCACTTTGTAAGAACTAGAGGACTTGCATTGAGCGTGGAGAAGATTATGTTGAAAAGTGATACAGCTTTGTACCACTTCTGCACAATGAATAATATTTAAAAACTGAGGCGCCTGGTGACATGAACTGCCGCGATTCTGCTGAAATATAACGAAAATGCACTGAAGATAGCTATCTATACCCGAAATCTAGATTTGCAATAATAATAAGAGGTAATGGGATTACGACTGATCGCTGTGTGCCTCTCCTTCCTTATAGACTAATGTCACTGTGCACAACGGTTCCCTTTGGAACAGCGCGACCGCTACGGAGGCAGGTTCGAATCCTGCCTCGGGCATGGATGTGTGCCATGTTCTTAGGTTAGTTAGGTTTACGTAGTTCTAAGTTTGGTGTGACGTCATAAGCGAGTGACTGCGTGTGAGATCGCTCTCCACGTTTTTATATATTTTTAGGTTTCAGATACATATTTTAACGGTTTTTGTGATAATATTTACTATATAAGTGACTTATTAGTGGTTTCTTCATTCAGCTCTGCCTTTCTTGTGTTGTGACCTGATATTTATGAGTGTTTCGTATCGAGCAACGTAACATCTTACGTGTGTTTACATTCCGCGCTGACCAGTTGCAGCTGTAGCGACGCATCGAAAGCTAAGTACTAATTAATTGTTTGTGTATAGTGGTTTATTTAGGAACTTTAGTAGTCTTCAACCGGAGTTTTTTGTGTTTCCCAGTAAAATAATCTTAGAAGAACCTTTTGGAAACTGTTTTCAGCTTCGTTACTGTGCCACTAGACGTTTAATTCTCTTTCTGTATTAGTCTTTTGTTATATTCACATTTGTTGTTTATTAATACTGTTAATAATAGTAGTTACTTCCCTTGTAGAGTAAGTTTGTGATTATTGTAGTCTGGTTTTTAACATCTTCTTATTGTAGTAGCGGAACTTAAAAAAAAGTAAAATTTTACCATGAGTGAGAAGTGTGGGCTTTGCCGTAGGTTCGTGAGTAGTGGATTGCGGTGTGCGACTTGTTTGTAGTATTTTCACTGGGGGGAATGCAGTGGGGAAGCCAGTGGGCATTCTGGTGAGATCCTCTCCTGGAACTGCAGGTATGTAGCAAGAGTAAGTTGATAGAGAAGCAGTAGCGTAAGATCTGTGCCCTTCAGGTGCAGTTGAAAAACGCACAGAAGGAGCTAGATAGGATGAGGAGGGAGAAGGGGGTTGGGGAATGGGAGCTGGCTGTTGGCAAGAGATCTGCTAGGAGAAGAACATTTTCAGATAGTTTTACTATTGGTGTTTGCAATAGATATGACCAACTGTCAGAGTCTAGTGGAGAGGAATCTCTAGTAGCTGTACATGTAGGAAGTATGCAGCAGACCTCAGTAGTTACGGTGGCTTGAACATTTGCAAAGTCGAAGAGGAAGAAGAAGGTTCTGCTGTTAGGTAGTTCTCATGGCACAGGTTTAGGCCAGCAGTTGCAGGAAGTGCTGGGTAGTGAGTACCAGGTCACCAGCATTGGGAAGCCTAATGCAGGATTGACTCAGGTGACATTTAACATAGGGGGTTATGTAGGGATTTTACTAAAGAGGATCAGGTAGTGATTGTGTGTGGGGCTGGTAATAGTATTGATAGGGATGGGGAGTATGACATAGATGGTGACCTGGAAAAGATAGCCACTCAGACTGGCAACACGAATGTGCATTTCGTGGAACTGTTTCAGCGTCACGATAGGCCTCATCTTAATACAGCCGTCAGGCGTAATAACATGAGACTTGGGGGTGCGCTGATGACAGAAAGCATGAGTCACATTTCAGTGGTGTCGGTGGAGTCTATCAGCAGGACGGGTTTCACTAGGCATAGCCTGCACCTCAACAGGTATGGGAAGGGGAGGTTTGCAAAGCTTATAGGTGACAGCGTAGGTGGGGATGTTGGGATCACTCATGGTAAAATTCCTGCAGTAGTGGTTGTTAGAGCTGCACCTTTTTTTAGATTGAAGTCAGCTGATAGGTATTCCTGCTTAAGGGAAGTCTCTCTAACAAAGGAACCACTTTTGACAAAGCTTAGGTATGCGAGTAATGAGGGAATTAGAATGAATACTTCATCAAAATATACAAGGTATTAGAGATAAAGTTAGTGAACTGCTTATAGATGTTGACTCTGAAATTATTGGTATATCTGAACACTTCTTAAATAAGGAGATAATTCAGAGGCTTCCTTTACCAGGATACAGTTTGGCTGGCAGCTTTTCGAGGAGCTCTTTGCGGTGTGGGGGAGTAGCCATGTATGTGAAAAACGGCATCCCATTTGAGTCAATTGATGTTTCAAAGTACTGCACTGAAAAGGTGTTTGAATGTTGTGCAGGTGTGGTTAAATTTAACGGAGCTAAACTTCTAACTGTTGTTATTTATAGATCCCCAGACTCCGATTTCACAACATTTTTGCTAAAGCTAGAGGAGGTTCTTGGTTCACTTTATAGAAAATAGAAAAAGTTAGTTACATGTGGTGACTTCAATATTAATTGTATAAGTGATTGTGCAAGGAAGAGGATGCTGGTAGACCTCCTTAATTCAAGTAATCTTATGCAAACCTTATTCTTTCCAATGAGAGTGCAAGGAAACAGTAGAACAACCATAGACAACATTTTTCTTCATTCTTCATTCCTAGAAGGGCATTCTGTTAGCAAAAAGGTGAATGACCTTTCACATCATGATGCACAAATTTTAGCTATACAAGATTTTTGTGCTGCAACACGTGTTAAATATAGTCATCAGATGTTTAGGAAAGCTGATCCAGTTGCTGTAGAGACCTTTGTAAACCTTATCACGGAACAAGAGTGGCAAGATGTTTATAGCGCTGATACAGTAGACGATAAATATAATGCTTTTCTCAAGACTTTTCTCGTGCTCTTGGAAAGTTGCTTTCCGTTAGAACGTTCAAAACAGGGTACTAGCACAAACAGGCAGCCTGGGTGGTCCACTAGAGGGATAAGAATATCTTGTAGAACAATGTGGCAATTGTAAAATGTAAACTTTCACGGCCGGAACTGTCATGATTAATAAAATTCTTTTCCGGGCTATTATGCCGTGGTCTGATGGATTTCGCATTGTAACCCAACGTTTCGTCCCCATCTGCGGAGGACATCTTCAAGGGGGTTCGTGGCTTCTGTTAACTTCCGAAACACACACTGTCTCACTACTGACTGCAGCTGTTCGAGCTATATGTGGTGTAAATTCGAGAACCCCTTGTCGACCCCTTTTCAATAGTCTGGGAATTGTGACATTGCCGTCACAGTATATATTTTCTTTAATGTCGTTTGTTGTTAGCAATTACCCTATTCCCAAGAGTTAGTAGCTTTCACTCAGTTAATACTAGGCAGAAATCCAATCTGCATGTGGTATGCACTTCCTTGACTCTTGTGCAGAAAGGAGTGCAGTATTCTGCTGCATCCATTTTCAATAAGCTACCACAAGAACTCAAAATTCTTAGCAGTAGCCCAAACTCTTTTAAGTCTAAACTGAAGAGTTTCCTCATGGCTCACTCCTTCTATTCTGTCGAGGAGCTCCTGGAAGAGCTAAAAAATTAAGCAAATTCCAGTGTTACATTGTTGATTTTCTTTATTTAAACTTACGACTTGTCACCTGAATATATTTTTTTAATATTTCATTTTATCTGTTTCTAATATCGTGTTATAATTTCATGTATTGACTCGTTCCATGACCATGGAGACTTCTCCGTAATTTGGTCCCACGGAACCATAAATAAATGAAGTTCTAAGGGACTGATGACCTCAGAAGTCCCTTAGTGCTCAGAGCCATTTGAACCACAACGTTCCTGATGGAATCAAACTTGGTTAATGTGAGGGTAAGTCTTGCACGCCGCAGGTACAGGTCTACATTTAGCCACGACACACAGCAACAGGAACACTATTGTCTCAGCATTGCTGTACCAATTCTGATGCCGTTTACTTGTTGATCGTTTCTGTCGCTTTTTCCATTTTCTATAATAACGCAATATTTCAAACTAATGCAAATATTACGAATAAAAATTACTACTTTTAAAAAAAGTTAAAAACGAAAAACTATTTCGTTTTTTACTCGGTTATTTGTAAAAAATAAAAAAAACACCTGTTATAATCAATATCAAACAAGCACTGAAAAACACAGGTAATTCTGAACTAAAACAACCGTATCGGTTTTAACTGGTCGGTACCCCATCCCTGAATTCTGGACGACAGCGCATAGCACAAACTATATCGATGTTTTGGTGTTATCAATATACGACTATTGGTACCGAACTGACTGTCTGAAATCTGGAGGTTTGGGTGTGAGCTCTCCTGAGACACCCATTTTGCTGTTTCTGCTTGTCTTCTGACAGCACAATACTTCACGCTTCCTTTTATACTGATGAGTTCCTCTCTAATGACGTCTAGCGGACAATTTCTCATTACGTAGGGCGTTCGGTTACTTTTGATCAGATAGTGTATACTATCGTGGTACAATGGGAAGTACTCTCTGCCACACACTTAGTAGTGATTTGCAGTGTGTGGTTGTGGATGTGATTGTAGAATCTAACGGCTGGAAAAAATAGCTAAGGAAAAGAGATTAAACAAAAGATTGGTGCTCAGTAGTGACAGAGAGCGACTGAAATACAGGAGTATCTACAACGAATTAACGCATGGTGCAGGGAATGGCAATTGAATCTCAGTGTCGACAAGCGTAATGTGCTGCGAATACATAGAAAGAAAGATCCATTATCATCAGCCGGACGGAGTGGCCGTGCGGTTCTAGGCGCTACAGTCTGGAACCGAGCGACCGCTACGATCGCAGGTTCGAATCCTGTCTCGGGCATGGATGTGTGTGATGTCCTTAGGTTAGTTAGGTTCAATTAGTTCCAAGTTCTAGGCGACTGACGACCTCAGTAGTTGAGTCGCATAGTGCTCAGAGCTATTTGAACCATCTAGCTACAATACAGCAGGTCAGCAACTGGAACCAGTTAATTCCATAAATTATCTGGGAGTAGGCATTAGGAGTGATTTAAAGTGGATTGATCAGCCGGCCGGAGTGGCCCAGCGGTTCTAGGCGCTACAGTCCGGAACCGCGCGACCGCTACGGTCGCAGGTTCGAATCCTGCCTCGGGCGTGAATGTGTATGATGTCCTTAGGTTAGTTAGGTTTAAGTAGTTCTAAGTTCTAGGGAACTGATAACCACAGATGTTAAGTCCCATAGTGCTCAGAGCCATTTGAACTTTTTTTTTTTTTTTTTTTTTTTTTTTTTTTTTTTTTTTTTTTATTAGGAATGATCATACAAAGTTGATCGTTGGTAAAGCAGATGCCAGACTGAGATTCAGTGGAAGAATCTTAAGGAAATGCAATCCGAAAACAAAGGAAGTAGGTTACAGTGCACTTGTTCGCCCACTGCGTGAATATTGCTCACCAGTGTGGGATCAGTACCAGATAGGGTTTGCTAGAAGAGATAGAGCAGATCCAACGGAGAGCAGCGCGCTTCGTTACAGGATCATTTAGTAATCGCGAAAGCGTTACGGAGATGATAGATGAAAACCAGTGGAAGACTGCAGGAGAGACGCTCAGTAGCTCGGTACTGGCTTTTGTTGAAGTTTCGCGAACATACCTTCACCAAGGAGTCAAGCAGTATACTGCTCCCTCCTACGTACATCCATGAAGATAAAATCAGGGAGATTAGAGCCCACACAGAGGCACACCGACAATCTTTCTTTTCACGAGAAATACTAGACTGGAATAGAAGGGAGAACCGATAGAGGTACTCAAAGTACCCTCCGCCGCACACCGTCAGGTGGATACCGGAATATGGACGTAGATGCAGACGTGTTGCTGGGACCGGCGCCGTGCGGCGGTGGCCGGGCATCGATCCGCCGGCCGCGGCCCGCGCTCCGGCGCCAGAGTCGGTCTCGGTCAGAGTCAGTGGGGCTGGGCCGCCGGCCGTGCGCAAGCGCGCCCCGCAGCTCCGGGCTGTGTGGCGCGGCGCGGCGTGGCGGAAGCCGGCGGCTGTGTTTACGCGCGGGGTTGTCGACCCGTGGCCATGTGCGCAGGTTCGCTGCCCCGGCGCCAGCCGATTCACCGCCGCCGTGTTTACACGCGCTGCTGCTGCTGCTGCTGCCGCCGCGGAAATAGTCCAACCACGGCCTCCAGACGCCAGCGCTCGCCAGGTCGCTGCTCCCGCGCGCGCGTCGCTCTCACTCGCGTCTCCCTCGACCTCGGCAATGCACGACGTTTAGCCCCGCGCGACTCTGCCCGCTGCACACGGACGAATGGGAAAGACACAGTGCATCTATACACTGACGAGGGGACCTCCTGGGAGGTGCATCGAGTTACGAGCTCCCACTTCGCCTACTTATAGTGTGGGTACTCACCCATCACACCCTAAAATTGTAGGTGCCAATGCGCCCTCGTTTTTGAAATATTGCCTGTTTAAGTTTGGGCAGCTCTTTGTATACAGAAAAGTTTCACTGTTGTGGCAAGTGAGCGAGTAGCTGAGAGACCCTCTGTAACAAAAAAACTGAGTTAATCGATCAGCGACGAACTTAAACGGGTGTCTTACGACGTCCACCGCGAACAAATCAAACGAACAATATAGAACAAAATAAGATTGAAAAAA
Organism: Schistocerca gregaria; assembly: GCF_023897955.1. Taxonomy (NCBI): domain Eukaryota; kingdom Metazoa; phylum Arthropoda; class Insecta; order Orthoptera; family Acrididae; genus Schistocerca; species Schistocerca gregaria. Next base: position 662,157,974 of record NC_064920.1, read on the forward strand.
GTGGCAAGTGAGAGAGACTCTCGTCCAGGCGACCCTGGTTCGAGACCCGTCTATGCTGCTTTTCCCTGGTTCGAGACCCGTCTATGCTGCTTTTGTTTCCTTTTTTCTTCAAATGCCTGTTTTAATTTATAATTAATCATGAACATTCCGCAAGGAATTGATCAAAAAGAATTGACAAGCCTAACAAAAATTACACATTGAATGTCAACATTTGTTTAAATCTTTTACTCGCTCACTTGCCACAACAATGAGCTGCCCAAACTTTAACAGGCACTATGTCAAAAACGAATCCGCGTTGCAACCTACAATTTTAGGGAGTAATAGGTGCCAGTCCACACTATGAGCAGGCGAAGTAGGAGCTCATAACTCGATGCACCTCCCAGAAGGTCCCCTCGTGAGGTGACAAACGTCATGGGATAGCGGTATGTCCATATAAAAATAGCAGTACTACTGCATATACAAGATATAAAAGGGCAGTGCATGGGTGGAACTGTCATTTTGATTCAGGTGATTCGTGTGCAGAGGTTTCAGAATTGATTATGGCTGCACGACTGGAGTTAACTGACTTTGAACACGGAACGGTAGTTGGAGCTCGACGGATGGGATATTCCGTTTCCGAAACCGTTAGCAAATGCAATATTCCGAGATTCGCAGTGTCAAGGGTGTGCAGAGAATACCTCATTTCAATCATTAACTCTCACCACAACGCAAAGGACGACGGCCTTCACTTAACGACAGAGAACAACGGCGTTTGCGTAGATTTCTCAGTGGTAACAGAAGCAACGCTGCTTGGAATAACCGCAGACATTAATGTCGGACCTACGACGGACGTATCCGTTAGGGCAGTGAGGCGAAATCTGGCGTTAATGCACTATGGCAGCAGGCGACCGATGAGAGTGCCTTTGCCAGCAGCATGACATCACCAGCAGCGCCTCTCCTCGGCGACTGATATTGGTTGGCTCCTGGAAAATCGTGGCCTGGTCAGATGAATCCCGATTTCAGCTGGTAAGAGCTGATGGTAGGGTTCGAGTGTGGCGCTCGCTTTACAAAGCCATGGATCCAGCTTGTCAAACTGCTGCAAACTGGTGGTCGGTCGATGATGGTGTGGGCTGTATTTACAGGATACGGGCTGGCGCCTCGATATGTTCGGCCACTTGGAGACCATTTGGAGCCATTCACGGACTTCATGTTCCCAAACAACCATGGAACTTTTATGGACAGTGCGCCTTGTCACCGGGCCACAGTTGTTTGCGATTGGTTTGAAGAACCTTCTGGACAGCTCGAGCGAATGATTTGGCCACCCAGATCACCCGATTTGAGTCCCATCGAACATTTATGGGACAGGATCGAGAGGTCAGTTTGTTCACAAAATCCTGTACCTGTAACACTCCCGCAATTATGGATTGCTATAGAGACTCAATATTTCTGAAGAGAACTTTAGTTCATGTCACACTGAGTTGCTGCACTACACCGGGCAAAATCAGGTCCGACAAAGCATTAGCACGTATCCTACGACTTTTGTCACCTCAGTGCACAGTGTACACAAAGTGGAACGATGATCGTCATTTCTGTTACTGAATTAATTAAAGTAGGTAGCCGAGTTCGGCAAGGAGAGGTGAAGACGTGTAACTCAGATTCAGTTTTTATTTTCAGATGAAGTAGGCCCAATTTGACGGCTGACAATCGTCCAATCCAGGGCTTAACATTTCGCTAATTTAGAGCACTCCCGCCTGCTCATGCTCTTACTCCCGAGCAGACCAACGGCGGCGTGGCGGAAAGTCAGAGAAATGCGTGCGAACCATATGGTCGCGACAACACGGGAGAAGCATCAACTGCGAAATAGGGGACCTTAATTTTTGACAGACGTCCTCTAAGAGCAGCAATGACGAGTCGGCATTATGTAACACAAACAATATCTTTTCATTTCACTCCGCAGTGTGAGGAACCATATCTGTTTACACAGAAAGATTGACACGTAAAATTTTTATTCTATTATAAGACAATGAATGCTTTTAATAAGTTCAATTTAGAAAGGTACTATTTGTCTTACCAAGTCTAAGAATATGTAAACCGAAAATGTGAAGATACTAAGCATGGACAAAAAGATTTAAAACTTAATGGGAAGCTCTCCGAAAACTAGGAAAAAGAGGAAGAAAAACCAAGTGTGAGTGCCGTTCGGATGAGCTACAACATCGTAATACTTGTGGCGAAGTCGTTGCGCCCTTCCGCAGATGGTGATTTCATAAAAGAATACTTGGTACATGTACCTAAACATGTATATCGACTTCAGATAAAACAGTTTGAAATTACCAAACATTAGAGTCATGCGTCCCAACAGGTTACGGCAAACGACCTTAATAGCCAACTTCCAAAATATTATTTAGCGCTTTATGAAAGCGTAGATATCACAGCCATACAGCTGACTGTGGTATCATTAGCACCATTGAAGACAGTGTATAAAATATAGATTCCTCACGAAATTTATTGATTTATGTGTCTGCAGGTGTGTTCGAAAATAAATCAGGATTCGTATCGCAACTGAATGGGAAAACGAAAGAACTTCCAGTATCCATTTCGCGCTGATCTGCGGCTTGAAGTAATTGATCTATAATTCGACACAGGGTATGAAGACAGTCTAGATTCCCCCCCGGCATTTCCCTCAGGATCGAGTTCCTCATTGACACAAGTCTCTACACGGCTCCCCACCCTGTTCCCTGTGGTTATGGAGGGCGGTACAGTGCTCGCTGCTGGTAGACCTACATTCACCGACTGCCTGAGAAATGCGCCTTCTGTGAAGCCGTGATCTAGTCGATAACCTCGAAACTACAATTAGGCTTTTAATTAACGGTACTGTAGGAAGGCTGTAACATCAGAAGAATGCAGCTAAATGTAGGAAGTTCAATATTTTCAGCATTTCGCGGCCCTGTCAGAAACTGTATAAATATTAAATTCAAAACTAACAGCCTCAGTTGCGGAGTTACCTAGATTTACCTAGAAGAAGGTTGGGTTATCCCAATTGCAACCTAGGTAAATCTAGGTAACTCCGCAACTGAGGCTGTTAATTTTGAATGTAAATGTAGGAAGACCTGCGGATGATGGATGGTGGTGCAGGGGCTGGTTGTTGCGCTTGAACGTAAATAAATGTAAAAAAGGGTTCAAATGGCTCTGAGCACTTTGGGACTTAACATCTGAAGTCATCAATCCCCTAGACGAAATTTGGCACGGACTTCAATGCGAGATGCCTTTAATAGGCTCCACAATGAAACATTGTCTCGAAATTTGGTAGAAAATCCGAAGAAATTCTGGTCGTATATAAAGTACACAAGCGGCAAGACGCAGTCAATACCTTCGCTGCGCAGTGCCGATGGTACTGTTACCGACGACTGTGCCGCTAAAGCGGAGTTATTGAACGCAGTTTTCCGAAATTCCTTCACCAGGGAAGACGAATGGAATATTCCAGAATTTGAAACACGAACAGGTGCTAGCATGAATTTCTTAAAAGTAGATACCTTAGGGGTTGCGAAGCAACTCAAATCGCTTGATACGGGCGGGCAAGTCTTCAGGTCCAGATTGTATACCCATTAGGTTCCTTTCAGATTACGCTGATACAATAGCTCCCTACTTAGCAATCATATCCAACCGCTCGCTCACCGATAGATTTGTACCTGCAGCTTGGAGAATTGCGCAGGTCGCACCAGTGTTTAAGAAGAGTAGTAGGAGTAATCCATCGAACTACAGACCTATATCATTGACGTCGGTAGGGTTTTGGAGCATATACTGTATTCAAACATTATGAATCAACTCGAAGGGAACGATCTATTGATACGCAATCAGCATGGTGTCAGGAAACATCGTTCTTGTCCAACGAAGCTAGTTCTTTATTCGCACAAAGTAATGGCCGCTTTCGACAGGGGATCTCAAGTTGATGCCGTATTTCTAGATTTCCGGAAAGCTTTTGACACCGTCCCTCACAAGCGACTTCTAATCAAGCTGCGGGCCTATTGGGTATCGTATCAGTTGTGTGACTGGATTCTTGATTTCCTGTCAAGAAGGTCGCAGTTCGTAGTAATAGACGGCAAATCATCGAGTAAAACTGATGTGATATAAGGTGTTCCCCAGGGAAGCTTCCTGGGACATCTGCTGTTGCTGATCTCTATAAATGACCTGGGTGATAATCTGAGCAGTTCTCTTAGACTCTTCGCAGATGATGCTGTAATTTACCGTCTAGTAAGGTCATCCGAAGACCAGTATCAGTTGCAAAGCGATTTAGAAAAGATTGCTGTATGGTGTGGCAGGTGGCAGTTGACGCTAAACAACGAAAAGTGTGAGGTGATCCACATGAGTTCCAAAAGAAATCCGTTGGAATTTGATTACTCGATAAATAGTACAATTCTCAAGGCTGTCAATTCAACTAAGTACCTGGGCGTAAAAATTACGAACAACTTCAGTTGGAAAGACCACTTCGATAATATAATGGGGAAGGCGAGCCAAAGGTTGCGTTTCATTGGCAGGACACTTAGAAGATGCAACAAGTCCACTAAAGAGACAGCTTACACTACACTCGTTCGTCCTCTGTTAGAATATTGATGCGCGGTGTGGTATCCTTACCAGGTGGGATTGACGGAGGACATCGAAAGGGTGCAAAAAAGGACAGCTCGTTTTGTATTATCACGTAATATGGGAGAGAGTGTGGCAGATATGATACGCGAGTTGGGATGGAAGTCATTAAAGCAAAGACGTTTTTCGTCGAGGCGAGATCTATTTACGAAATTTCAGTCACCAACTTTCTCTTCCGAATGCGAAAATATTTTGTTGAGCCCAACGTACATAGGTAGGAATGATCGTCGAAATAAAATAAGAGAAATCAGAGCTCGAATAGAAAGGTTTAGGAGTTCGTTTTTCCCGCGCGCTGTTCGGGAGTGGAATGCTGATGAGATAGTATGATTGTGGTTCGATGACCCCTCTGGCAAGCACTTAAATGTGAATTGCAGAGTAATCATGTAGATGTAGATGTAGATGTAGACAGAGCTACTTAAATCTAACTGACCTAAGGACATCACACACATCCATGCCCGAGGCAGCATTCGAACCTGCGACCGTAGTAGCAGCGCGGTTCCGGGCTGAAGCGTCTAGAATCACTCGGCCACAGCGGCCGGCAAACATAACATATTGCGCGTAACATGGCGAAGAGATCCACTACTGCTCGATTACGCAATTGGTGAAAAGTCGCTGGAAATATAAATAACTTTAACGGACCTATGAGTAGCCGCCCACAGCGACCTAAAATTAATTGTAGGGAAAGCGAATGCCAGGCTGAAATTCACTGATAGAATGTGACGCAAAAGTAATTAATCCACAAGAGAATTGGTTTACAAAACACTGGTAAGACTGATTCTTGAGTTTCGCTCGTTAGGGCGGAGCTCCTACCGATATACTTTTTTTAAAAAATATAGTAATCAGTCTTCCGACTGACTTGATGTGTGCCTCCATGAATTACTGTTCTATGCCAATCTTTTCATATCAGATAGCACTTGCAACCTATGTCCTCAATCATTTGCTGCATGTATTCCAATCTGAGTCTTCCTCTACAGTTTTTACCCTCTGCAGCTCCCTCTGCTACTATGGTAGTTATTCCCTGATGCCTTAACAGACGCCCTATCATGCTACAGCTTCTTCATGTCAGTGTTCTCTATACATTCCTTTCCCCACTGATTCTGCGAAAAGCCTCCTCTTTCCTTATCTGATCAGTCCACCAAATTTTCATATTTCGTCTGTAACACCGCATCTCAAATGTGTCGATTCTTCCCAGTTCCTGTTTTCCCACAGTCCATGGTTAACTGCTGTACAATGCTGTGCTCCAAACATATATTCTCAGAAATTTCTTCCCCAAATTAAGGTCTATGTTTGATATAGAAAGACTTCTCTTGACCATAAATTCCCTTTTCATATCCTTCTTGCTCTGTTATTCATGGGTTATTTTGCTGCCTAGATAACAGAATTCCATCGTTGTTCTCATTTATGCTACCTCTCATTTCTTTCGTCTTCCTTCAGTTTACTCACGATTCATGTTCTTTACTCATTAGACTGTTCATTCCATTCATCGGATCCTGTGATTCTTCTTCGCCTTCACTGAGAATAGCAATGTGATCAGCGAATATTATCGCTGACTTCCTTTCGCCTTGAATTTTAATCCTACTATACATCCTTTCTTTTATTTTCGTCTCTGCTTCTTCGATATGTAGATTGAACAGTAAGGGACAAAAAACTATATTTCTGTCTGCCATCCTTTTTAATCAGAACACTTCGTTCTTGGTCTATCACTCTTATTATTCCCTGTTGGTTCTTGTACATATTGTATATTACTTCTCTTTCCTTACAGCTTACCCCTATTTTCTTAGAACACATCTTGCAGTATATTACACTGGCGAACGCTTTTTGCAGATGCACAATTCCTGTGACCGTGTCTTAATTTTTCTTCAGTATTGCTTCCATTACCAACAGCAAAGTCTGAACAGCCTCTCTGCTGGATTAATAAAGGAAGTAGAAAAAATCCAATAAAGATCAGAAGGTATTGTCTCGGAACATTTCAGTAACCGCTAAGGGCTACTAAGATGCTCGTCAAACTCTAGTGGCAAACCCTACGAGAAAGGTTTCGTCTATCATGGAAGTGTGTGCTGTTGAAATTCTGAGACCCTATTTTCCAAGAACTGTCAGGCAACTTATTACTTCGTGTCACAAGCATCTGTCGAACTGACACCAAGAGACATGCAGAGAAACTAGACATTATACGAGGTTTATCAACAGTTAAGTCTTCCCATGCACTATAAGCGAATGGAATGGGGAAGATACCAGGAGGACCCTCAGCTACATACCGTAACGTGGTTTGCAGAGTGTAGATGTAGTATTACTGAGTGTGTCACGTACGAAGCAAACACTGTCTGCGCCGTTGCTCAGGAACCAGACCCTCGTAGGCAGTCTGGAGGGTAGTCAGCAACGCATGCAGCTCCGGCCCGTTGCGTGGAGTGTGTGGCGGGCGCCCTATACATTTACCTCTCCACAGCGACGTCAATAGTATCTGTACGCAGAACTGTGCATAGACTCAGACTAAAACGTTACAAAGTAATGGAAGTGCATCTACTGACTAATTCAGACTTGTTACTTGCTGTCAATACCGGCTATTTCAATCTGTGCGTGGCAGAGAGGTTGATCGTGATGAAGCTTGGATGTATTAGCTGGACATGAAGTAGAAAGATGATCATTATTAGAGTAATGATAATCCTGATCAGTTACATCAGAGCATCTGCATGATTTGAAAGCAGGAATGCGGAGTATGATGAGTGCAGTAAGATTTATTGGACTAATGTTTACCAGCAAACTATAACTCCTAATTTCAGAGAACTAACGCCTAACGAAACGACATGCGGTTAAGGCAAGCAGAAAAATACAAGAATAAATTGGAAATTTGTTGTAAGGTGTTGTAAGGTGTCAGGCAAATCCAACACATTCCATGAAAACCCTGACGTGATAAGCAAATCCAGTAGTATGTCACATAGCTCCGAATAAATCGTGACATTAAATTAACCAAAGTAATACGTGTAACGAGTGAGCAAATGGAATACCACAGACTAACACAAGAATGCCTAAATGCATGTCGTACCTTCCTACCGTGAGGCAGGCGCAGTTCCGAGGGGAGAAACGAGGACAGAAGCCGAGAGCAGAATCGTGTTAAGCTAGAAGGCCCTACCATAAGGGACGGACTGGACACCCACGTCGGCAGCCTACCTCTAAGACTACCGCCCGGACGTTTTGCGTGAGACTTTTTCGTGTCGCTGTTACGTCAAGGACCACCCCCCAGCCCATGTTAAAAGCTAGAGCCCTCCAGAAAAACAGTATAGATCTTACGATAACACAAAAGGGCCACTACCACCCGCAAGTTTTAGCGTGAGACTTTTTCGCGTCTCAGGTACGTCAAGGACCACCCCCCAGCCCATGTTAAAAGATAGAGCCCTCCAGAAGAACAGTATAGATCTTACGATAACGCTAAAAGGACCACACCAGCTGCAGGTTTTAGCGTGAGACTTTTCAGCGTCTCTGTTACGTTGCAAACTTTAAAAACATTGCCCCACCACGAAAAGTATAACGTTTCTCATTGGATAGACAGAATTTTTGTAGGCGGAGCTTAAGGTTATCATTGACACCCTGATTGGTCAGACGAAAACACAGCCAGATAGTTTTTTAAACCAACTTCGGTAAATTGTAGTAAGGAGAAGTTAGGAGAGAGTTGCTTCCGAGATGGCGAGGTGAGCGGGTCTGTGCTGCCCGCCGCTGCCTAAACACCGACAAGGTAATGAACGCACGCGATGCCGCATTTTTGAGCGCATAAAGCTTCATTCAGAACTGCAGAAGTCTCATCTGTTACACCCCCTTTTTTTGCATAATACTAGTGTCGATCGTTAATTAAAACCCATGGTGTTCACATTTGCCACTTGAAGAACAGATCTGAAACGCGATGATTTTTCTTTTATATAGTTATTGAGAAGGCACATCAGCCACTGTAATTTACGACAAGTTAGATAAGTAATTAAAGATAATTGAGGGTCACTGTAGACCATTTTGACAGTTTTCTCTTTTGTGAAACTTAGATTAAACCTAGATTATAGATGTGATATGGCATAGGTCATCCTTCGATCGATTCTAGAACTTGGAAACCCATTCAGGGAATATTCGTTCACATTTTTGTTGAACGCAGTTGGTTTTTACCATCCTGTATTAAAACATTTCCTTTTATCAATAGTGCAATTTATAAACGATGTTTTGTGAGTAGAATAAAATTTCCAGTGGTAAACTTAACTGCTTTTTCGACGTTATTTTACCAGCTAACTACAAATAGGAGAGCCTTGAACCCTTTCCACTATATTTAGTTTGTATTAAGATTCTTTTACAGGGAGTGCAGTGGAGCTGATGCTGAGATCATTTAGTATTTGGTTATATCATCGCTAGTCTCACTGAACTCTTCTGAACTCTACATGTCCTGTGTGGCCTGGCGTCTCCTTACCAGCAACAGGTCCCACGTTCAAACTAGTCAATTCCCTAAAAAACACGCTCAGAGCGTCGTTGCGCGAAACTGGTAGGGAGACACGATATAGAACAAACAGACACCACCGTGAATGTTTAGAGTGTTATGGGTCCAAACCGCTGAGGTCATCGGTCCCTAAGATTACACACTACTTAATCTAACTTAAAGTAACTTACGCTATGAAAGACACACACCCTCACGCCCGAGGGAGGTCTCGAACCTGCGACGGGGGAGCCGCGCGGACCGTGGAAAGGTGCGTAGACCGCGAGGCTACACCGCGCGGCTGCAAGCGTACACACCGCCAATGCGACTATGACAGTTATTGTGAGCCAATGCGACTATGACAGTTATTGTGAAACACCACTAGCTCATTACACGCATGAAGTACTGGGTGCTATTGGCAAGGGATTTAAAATTGATTCCGTATTTCTACATTTCCAGAAGGCTTTTGACACTGTACCTCACAAGCGGCTTGTAATCAAATTGCGACTGGATTCGTGATTTCCTGTTAGACATGTCACAGTTCGTAGTAATTGACGGAAAGTCATCGAACAAAATATAAGTGTGATTTCTGGCGTTCCCCAAGACAGTGTTATAGGCTCTCTGCTGTTCCATATCTATATAAACGATTTATGAGGCAATCCGAGCAACCGTCTTAGGCTATTTGCAGAGGATGCTGTCGTTTATCGTCTAGCAAAGTCATCAGAAGATCAAAACAAATTGCAGAACGATTTAGAAATTATATCTGCATGGTGCGAAAATTGACAGTTGACTCTAATAATGAAAAGTGTGAGGTCATCCACATGAGTGCTAAAAAGAACCCGTTAAACTTCCGTTGAACGATAAATCAGTCACATCTAAACGCCACAAATTCAACATAAAGTCTAGAAATTACAGTTACGAACAACTTAAATTTGAAAGAAGACATAGAAAATGTTGTGGTGAAGGCGAACTAAAGACTGCATTTTACTGACAGAACACCTTAAAGACGTAACAGATCTACTAAAGAGACTGTCTACACTACGTTTGGCCGTCCTCTTTCAGAATACTGCTGCGCTTTGTGGGACCCTTATCACATAGCATTAACGGAGTGCATCGAGAAAGTTCAAAGAAGAGCAGCGCGTTTTGTGTTATCGAGAAATTGGGGAGAGAATGTCACGGACATGGCACAGGTTTTGGTGTGGACGTCATTAAAACAAAGGAGTGTCTCGTTGCGGCGCGATTTTCTCACGAAATTTCATCACAAACTCTCTCCTCCGAAAGCGAAAATATTTTGCTGACGCCGACCTGTATAGGAAGAAACGAGCACCGTAAAAAAAAAATAAAATAAAATAAAAATAAAAATAAAAAAATAAAAAAACAGAAAGATATAGGTGTTCGATTCCTCGGCGCGGTGTTTGAGAGCGGAATAAGAAAGAATTATTGTGAAGGTGGTTCGATAAACCCTCCGCCAGGCACTTAAGTGAGATGTACAGAGTATCCTTGTAGATTTAGATCCACATTACGAAGCGCTTTTCATGAAGAGTTTTGATCATCATAGGATCCATTCTATCCGGCTTTGGGATGTACTCATAGTTTCCAAACTTGGTAAAGTAACTTATTCACGTCTGTTGGCCCTGATGTCAGTGGCGCCAGTGGTGGAAGGAACGATAGCGGTGGCTACGAATTGAATCTGGTATCCTATGAACCAGAATCCCTAAACCAGGCACTCCCAGTACAGAATACGTAGACGATCCCCACAGAAAAAGTGGTCATGTCCTCCTCACTCTCAGAGGTATTCCAGTTTGTAACAGATGCGAGGTGTGCCTTTAGTTCCACAACATGTCTTAAAAAATATCATTGTGCAAGGTGATTTTCAACGCTAACTGCAAAAAGTGTTTCTTTCCATTTATCTAAACGTTTCTTACATGCACATACACTCTAAGCTAACATTCTTTGCTTTAGAATGCAATTTTAGTTCTGCTATTCATTTGTCGGGTGCAGACCCCGTAGGCTGTAAACTTTTACAATCAAAGCTTTGCAAAAAAATGAACAAATCAGTGTGCCCATTCTGGATATACAATCAGTAATTCATCCTGTATATCGAACATTAGCGTGTCTTCCCCCACCTCCCTCCCCCTCCCCCCTCCTTACGCCACCCCTTGGGACTACCAAAGTCCAGAATCGACACAAGCTCTGCAAGAACCTTGCTTCAAGAGCTCTGTACGTCCTTCCGTCCAGTACACCATACAAGAAAAAACTCAAATTGACGTTCATTCGACAAATCGACGTAGTGTCCCAAAAGGGATATCGCAAATTTGCGATGAAATCAGACGAGTGAGACGACTTACAGGACGCATGTAAGAATAAAATGTTATAACATAATACGTACAAATCCTATAGATTCTCTTCTTCGTCATTCCACCTCAGATACCTTGCCCTTGTGGGACATGTAATATATACGTAAAGCGTATTCCAACACTGTTCACGTTCGGCGCAACATCACCACCTCTACATCTACATAATGGGTGATTCAACTAAGCTCTTCGCCTCAGATATCTCCGGAACGGCTTAAGGTATCGTAAACCTGCGTTCACACAAACGAATTGTGAAAACTTCTTCACATAATGGTATAAGGTCTGTTTCCAGACCTTCATTAATTACAGAGATAAGGGTATCACTTTCGTTTTTAAAAATGAACTGTAGTAATTTCTGATGCTGGTGTCGTACTTCTAAAAGAGACGAATTCAACGAACTTAGGATTTTTATGTTTTCAACGTGAAACCGATTGATGCCTTGAGTGCAATTTCGTGTTGTTATATTTCACGTCAAGTTGATGTGGCGCTCCAGCTTGACTAAAGCGGAGTAGTGGAGAAAAGTTTAATTCGAACTGATCCTAATCACACTTGGATACTTGTGGTTGGACCAGCAGGCCAACTAGAAACCAAAGAACGTGGTACCTAATGAGTAAACTACGGTAACAATTCTGCTCTTGTTTCTAGCACAGCCTTCAATGAAACGTGCACATCGAAAAGTCAATGAATTTGTAAAACACGGGGAACTCAGAAAAATTGTTAAATGATAACTTCGCATCATAAAGTTAATATCAAGATGTGTATTTACATTGCAAAAGTACATCAGCAAGAGCAGAAAATAGGAAATAACAAGGTATAAAAAATAGGAAATCGCAAGATATACAAATCGAATTAGGTCATTAAGTTTTGAAAATGCCCACACTTCACTGAAATTCACGTTTGCTGTTGCTGGTGCAACGGCTTTTGCACGCACAGACTGCAGAGATTCCATCGATATCATTACACACGCTGCAACAGTGTGATTTTTACACTCTTGGGTCACTGGAATTTGTGCATATATTTCATCTTTAAGTTTACTCCGCAAAAAAGAACATTGACGTCAAATAAGGCCAACGTGTAAGCCAACTAATAACACCGTCACGTCTTATGCAGTGACCAAGAAAAAGCTGGGTCAGCGCTCTCCTAGCAACAAGCAAGAAGGTGGACATGGCACCCGTCGTATACTGGCAAGACATTGATCAACGGGTTTCAAGTGGCATTTGCTCTAGGAGAGCTGGTGCCACTTCGGTAAGAAACTGTAACCTTAACCGTTAAGGTTTCTTAAATAAAGTAAGGGCCAATCACGTAGTCACCAATAATCGCCTATCAAACGTTCATACTCCACTACCTCTAATGTTGAACCCGCGTCAGCCGGTGCGAATTCTCAGCGACCAAATAATGTTTATTTTTTTACATGCACATTTCTGTGATACGTAAAAATAGCTACATCAGTAAAGCGATTTTTGAAAAAAAAAGAGAGAAACAAAGAAACATCGTATCAGAACCGAGCAAACAGAATTCCCCATATCTCCTCCGGTCCCTATGGTTAATCTGTTGATAAAGTAACACGTGGCACGGATGGGAGTTGTTTGCGCGCAAAATGCGAACGGCGCTGAACTAGCTTATTGCACATGCACTCGCAGTTTCTGTGCAGCTAACACGTGGATTATGCGCAACAGCTGCCGGGGCATCTATTCCGTTCGTTTCGCTCGTTGCGGGCACGCTCCTTATCCCCCCGCGTAGTACTCCAGTGCTCTGCCAATAACAAGTTTTTGCACTTTCGCTGAATGTTAGTCTTGCGAAACATTCTATCGAGATACTTAGGGGCGTGTAATTCAAATGTTCTCTTTGCTTTTTTTCTGCATTCTCCGTAAAGAAGTAGCGTATCTAGTTTCTCTTCGTTTGTGAAAGACATTTAGTTTTCGAACTAGCCACCACTCTACTCGCTTGATCGTCGCGGACGTAATGCAAGCTAGCCTACATTTCCTCTGTGACTCTTTCACACTGGTTTCGCGGTGGTGCAAGACAGTTTCCTCCTTATCAGATGTGGCGTATTTCCGTCATTTTAATGAAGAGTACTAATTTTTCTTTAATTTCATCTTTGTGTCTCAAAACGTGCGTTACTTTAAAACTGGGATAATCATCCTTAAAAAAAACCGCAAAGTATCGAAGACCCTGCAAACCATTTTCTTCCATTGGTCCACAAAGAGTTGCATAAATTAATTCTCCTGGTTTAGTGGGTTTCTTCACTCTTTCACCAAACGCCAGCCGATGATGTTTAGCATAGATGCACCTCTTACAAACAAACGAACAAACAAACTAACACCGTCCGGACAGGCCTTGAAGGCTCATCAGTACCGACCGACCGCCACATCGTCCTCAGACCTTGGGCGTCACCGACTGCGGATACGGAGAGACATGTGGTCAACACACTGTACTCCCGGACGTTGTCAGTTTTCGCCACTGCACATCTCACAAAAGCTGCTGTAAATCGTTGTCTCTATCCCATAATCCTTCAAAACTGGTGCGCAAAACGTTTATTTTCATGACCCATTTTTTCGTGCATTCTGTGTGAAGTGTATGAAGTGTAATTAGTTTTAGTAACAACAAAAGACCTTTACTGACGAACAACTTTCAGAGCGAAACGATAAAGTTCATTTTCGCCAATGGATGTAGCATCAATTGCAATACTATTTTTTAAAAATACCCATGATTTGTCATCGTTTCCATTATCTGATTTATTCCGTGTTGTGCAGGTTTCTTAACAAAAAATAAGTTACAGATCCATCAGGGCAAAACCAAACATTTCCAAAATATCGTTCTGTCCATTTCTTTCCACTGAATACCTGATCATCAATTCGACCAGTGCTTTCAGTTTGCGCACTATCTTCTTTGGAGTTTCAGGTGGTTCATACGTAGTGCAACTATCACACTGATTTCTTATGTGATGCGCCGCAACACGATCCTTCAAAGACTGGTGCACATAACGTTTATTTTGATGACTCATTTTTCATACCATCTCTGTAAACTGTCATGAGCTTCAGCAACAGCTGAGCAGAACTGAACGTACTCAGACATTCCGCATTTCACTCTTTACCTATTCTGATCGACACCAAACTGACACAATATTTTTAGCGCAACGCAATCTGACTTTCAATAACCCTACAAAAGAATGGCCCTGACTAACATTAAACTACACCTTTCACAAATCACCTACCTCACAAAAATCTTCGTTACTCGAACTACTGCAATACAGCGAGCGCCAATACTGCCAGCTAAATAAAAGATTCTAACTACTGAAGGCACTAACTAATGATGGGCATAGTTAGCAAATGAAACATTTTGATAGACAACGAACAATGTATTTGCCTTAATAGTGTTCAAAAGTCATAATATGCTGGGTGAGTCACCTAACGTTACCGCTCGATATATTTCGTAAACCACATCAAATACTGACGAACCGATTCCACAGACTGAACGTGAGGAGAGGGGCTAGTGTAATTATTTAATACAAACCATAAAAAATGCACGGAAGTATGTTTTTTAACACAAACCTACGTTTTTTTTAAAAAATGGAACCACGTTGGTTCTGTTAACACATCTGGACATATAAACAATTACGTAATCAGTCCCGTTTGTTGCATTGTAAAATGTTAATTACATCCGGTGATATTGTAACTTAAAGTTGGCGCTTGAAACCTCCGACGTTCAGTTGCTTGTTGTAACAATCTCGGGCCACGGTCGGCGAACAGCATCTGCAGGGACATGTTTACGATGACGACCGTGTTTACGAGTGTGGCTGTAGTGCACTTTTGTGGTTTGGTCTAGCTGTCGCATTGTCCGCATGTAGCGCTGGCTACTATTGTTTTTCTGCATTCATCTCCGCACGCAGACCAACTGTAGTACACCGTGTTACCAGACGTCTTTGATAGTGTAGTGCTGTAGGAACTGTGACCATGGTGTAATTGGACTCTGAAAAGGCGGAGATGATACTCATCTATGGCGAGTGTCGACGAAATGCAGCTGAAGCCTGCAGGATGTATGCAGAAGGGTACCCGGACAGAGAGCATCCAACGTGCCGCACATTGCAAAACATCTACCGCCAACTGTATGCAACAGGTATGGTCGTCGCACGCAAACGGGTCCGTAACAGGCCCGTCACAGGAGAAGCGGTGCAGTTGGTGTGTTAGCTGCTGTTGCCATGAACCCACACATGAGTACACGGGACATTGTGAGAGCCGGTGGACTGAGTCAAAGTAGTGTCATGCGCATACTGCATCGTCACCGTTTTCAACCCTTTCATGTGTCGCTACATCAGCAATTACATGATGATGACTTTAATCATCGAGTGCAATTCTGTCAATTGGCATTAACAGAGAATACGTTGCAGTTCTACCTGTTTACCGATGAAGCGGGTTTCACAAACCACGGGGCAGTGAATCTACGGAACATGCATTACTGGTCCGTGGACAATCCTCGCTGGCTCAGACAGGTAGAGCGACAGCGGCCGTGGACTGTAAATGTATGGTGCGGAATCATTGGCGACCACCTCATTGGTCCTCACTTCATTGCAGGGGCCCAAACAGCTGCAACATTTCATACTCTTGGATGACGTATAAATTGGCCAGCCCGTTCTCCTGATCTTACACTTCTTTCTGTGGGGTACGTTAAAGGAGAATGTGTACCGTGATGTGCCTACAACCCCAGAGGATATGAAACAACGTATTGTGGCAACCTGCGGCGACATTACACCAGATGTACTGCGGCGTGTACGACATTCATTACGCCAGAGATTGCAATTGTGTGCAGCAAATGATGGCCACCACATTGAATATCTATTGGCGTGACATGTCGGGACACACTCCGTAATTGAAAACGGAAACGACGTGTGTACGTGTACCTCACCCCTCATGGTAATGTACATGTGCTTCAGTGAAAAAGACCAATAAAAAGGTGTTAGCATGTGGACGTAAAGTGCTGTTCCAGTCTCTTCTGTACCTAAGGTCCATCACCGTACCCTTTGGATCCCTACGTAATTCGGCGCTCTCCGATACACACGATCGAACAGCGGAGGAGTGGTACTCAAGCGTCAACTTTAGGTTACAATATCTTCGGATGTAATTAACATTTTACAATGCAACAAACGGGACTGATTACGTATTTCTTTATATGTTCAGATGTGCTAACAAAACTAACGGGGTTCCATTTAAAAAACATGGGTTTGTGTAAAAAAAAACATACTTCCGTGCATTTTTGTATGGTTTGTATTAACCAATTAAATTAGCCCCACTCCTCACGTTCGGTCTGTGGAATCGATTCGTCAGTATTTGATGTGGTTTACGAAATATATCCAGCGGTAATGTTAGGTGACTCACCCTGTATATAGCAGTTCATGACATCCAGTCTTGCAAATTTACTGTCTCTGATGGACACACGTCCAGATCATCCGCTCTCAAAACTCCGCCACTTCTCTCCCCACATCCACCACTGTGGGCGGCTCAACTCCAACTGCGCAACGCTACGTGCTGTTAACAGCCTACTGCCCAACACTGCAATAGCAAATTCCAACAATGCCACCCAGCCACAGACTGCACACAGCACAGCCAGTGATTTTCATACAGAGCGCTACGTGGCGGTGGCGTTACTCTACTCCGGGGACCTTATTTCGACTCAGGTCTTTCAGTGATCTGTCAAACTCTTCATGCAGTATCGTATCTCCCATTTCATCTTCATCTATATCCTCTTCCATTTCCATAATATTGTCCTCAAGTACATCGCTCTTGTATAGACCCTCTATATACTCCTTCCACCTTTCTGCTTTCCCTACTTTGCTTAGAACTGGGTTTCCATCTGAGCTCTTGATATTCACACAAGTGGCTCTCTTTTCTCCAAAGGTCTCTTTTATTTTCCTGCAGACAGTATCTATCTTACCCCTAGTGAGATAAGCCTCTACATCCTTACATTTGTCCTCTGGCCATGCCTGCTTAGCCATTTTGCACTTCCTGTCGATCTCACTTTTGAGACGTTTGTATTTCTTTTTGCCTGATTCATTGACTGCATTTTTATATTTTCTCCTTTCATCGACTAAACTCAATATTTCTTCTGTTACCCAAGGATTTCTATTAGCCCTCGTCTTTTTACCTACTTGATACTGTGCTGCCTTCAGTACTACATCCCTCAGAGCTACACATTCGTCTTCTACTGTATTTCTTTCCTCCATTCCTGTCAATTGCTCCCTTATGCTCTCCCTGAAACTATGTACAACCTCTGGTTCTTTTAGTTTATTCAGATCCCATCTCCTTAAATTCCCACCTTTTTGCAGTTTCTTCATTTTTAATCTACAGGTCGTAACCAACAAATTGTGGTCAGAGTCCACATCTGTACCAGGAAATGTCTTACAGTTTAAAACCTGGTTCCTAAATCTCTGTCTTACCATTATATAATCTATCTGATACCTTTTAGTATCTCCAGGATTCTTCCATGTATACAACCTCCTTTTATGATTCTTGAACCAAGTGTTAGCTACGATTAAGTTATGCTCTGTGCAAAATTCTACCAGACGGCTTCCTCTCATTTCTTAGCCCCAATCCATATTCACCTTCTACGTTTCCTTCTCTTCTTTTCCTACTGTCGAATTCCAATCACCCATGACTATTAAATTTTCATCTCTCTTCACTATCTGAATAATTTCTTTTATCTCATCATACATTTCTTCAATTTCTTCGTCATCTGCAGAGCTAGTTGGCATATAAACTTGTACTACTGTAGTAGGCATGGGCTTCGTGTCTATCTTGGCCACTATAATACGTTCACTATGCTGTGTGTAGTAGCGTACCCGTACTCCTATTTTCTTATTCATTATTAAACCTACTCCTGCATTACCCCTACTTGATTCTGTATTTATAACCCTGTATTCACCTGACCAGAAGTCGTGTTCCTCCTGCCACCGAACTTCACTAATTCCCACTACAACCAACTTTAACCTATCCATTTCCCTTTTTAAATTTTCTAACCTATCTGCCCGATTAAGGTATCTAACATTCCACGCTCCGATCCGTAGAATGCCAGTTTTGTTTCTCCTGATAACGACGTCCTCTTGAGTAGTCCCCGCCCGGAGATCCGAATGGGGGACTATTTTACCTCCGGAATATTTTACCCAAGAGGACGCCATCACCATTTAACCATTTGGTAAAGCTGCATGCCCTCGGGAAAAATTACGGCTGTCGTTTTCCCTTGCTTTCAGCTGTTCGCAGTACCCAAATAGCAAGGCCGTTTTGGTTAGTGTTACAAGGCTAGATCAGTGAATCATCCAGACTGTTGCCCCTGCAACTACTGAAAAGGCTGCTGTCCCTCTTCAGGAACCACACGTTTGTCTGGCCTCTCAACAGATACCCCTCCGTTGTGGTTGCACCTGCAGTACGGCTATCTGTATAGCTGAGGCACGCAAGCCTCCCCACCAACGTCAAGGTCTATGGTTCATGGGGGGAGGTTGAATAGAGTATATGCTCCAAAACCCTACTGACGTCAATGATATAGGTTTGTAGTTCGATGGATTACTCCTACTACTCTTCTTAAACACTGGTGCGACCTGCGCAATTTTCCAATCTGCAGGTACAAATGTATCGGTGAGCGAGCGGTTGGATATGATTGCTAAGTAGGGAGCTATTGTATCAGCGTAATCTGAAAGGAACCTAATGGATATACAATCTGGACCTGAAGACTTGCCCGCCCGTATCATGCGATTTGAGTTGCTTCGCAACCCCTAAGGTATCTACTTTTAAGAAACTCATGCTAGCACCTGTTCGTGTTTCAAATTCTGGAATATTCCATTCGTCTTCCCTGGTGAAGGAATTTCGGAAAACTGCGTTTAATAACTCCGCTTTAGCGGCACAGTCGTCGGAAACAGTAACATCGGCACTGCGCAGCGAAGGTATTGACTGCGTCTTGCCGCTTGCGTACTTCACATACGACCAGAATTTCTTCGGATTTTCTACCAAATTTCGAGACAATGTTTCGTTGTGGAGCCTATTAAAGGCATCTCGCATTGAAGTCCGTACCAAATTTCGTCTAGGGGATTGATGACTTCAGAAGTTAAGTCCCATAGTGCTCAGAGCCATTTGAACCATTTTTTACATTCATTTACGTTCAAGGGCAACAACCAGCGCCTGCACCACCATCCATCATCCGCAGGTCTTCCTACATTTAAATTCAAAATTAACAGCCTCAGTTGCGGAGTTACCTAGATTTACCTAGGTTTCAATTGGGATAACCCAACCTTCTTCTAGGTAAATTTAGGTAACTCCGCAACTGAGGCTGTTAATTTTGAATTTAATATTTATACAGTTGCTGACAGGGCCGCGAAATGCTGAAAATATTGAACTTCCTACATTTAGCTGCCTTCTTCTGATGTTACAGCCTTCCTACAGTACCGTTAATTAAAAGCCTAATTGTAGTTTCGAGGTTATCGACTAGATCACGGCTTCACAGAAGGCGCATTTCTCAGGCAGTCGGTGAATGTAGGTCTACCAGCAGCGAGCACTGTACCGCCCTCCATAACCACAGGGAACAGGGTGGGGAGCCGTGTAGAGACTTGTGTCAATGAGGAACTCGATCCTGAGGGAAATGCCTGGGGGGAATCTAGACTGTTTGCAAAAATGGTGCACAAAGATCACCACCGTCGATCGGTTTGTCTACCAATGAATGAAAGCTGCGCTTGTACTTCATCAAATTTGGCAAACTTGCCTTGTATTCCGCCAGATGTTTCCCACACAGTGTTATGAAATCTGTGTCTAAACTGATCAATGTTTTCAGCTGAGTGAACAACATAAATCTTATGTAGCTTGTACTAAATCGCCAACATTTCCCAGTACGAAGCAAAGAAATGGTGCCAAGCTGTAGAATTAGACGTTTCCTTGCTTTTGCATTGGCTTTATTCCATTTAGCAAGCTCGTTTTCGCAATTTTGTGCACTTTTCTTCTGACTTGATCAAATCACTATTTAAGACGTTCAAATGTGTGTGAATTCCTAAGGGACCAAACTGCTGACGGCATCGGTCCCTAGACTTACACATTACTTAAACTAACTTATGCTAAGAACAACACAAACACATATGCCCAAGGGAGGACTCGAACCTCCGCCGGGAGAGACCGTCACCATTTAAGACATCAAAGATTTCGTCACACTGCACAGTAATTCTTGTTATGATTGTCCAAGACCTCCAATTTTCTTCGTCAGTGAGTTTCTCATTTTGCTGCCTTTCGTTTGCCATTGTCACGTTTTTTGCACTTCTATTAACATCCAGTTATCGTCGAAAACGGCTACTTCATGAACCACGCACATCTTCTACCACGCTGACTAAACACCATGTTTAAAACCACAAAAGTACGGCAATACTGAAAACACGTTAAAGTCATCAAAGCAATGCAAACACTACTATTGAACTGAGACAAAGAAGTTCTTGTGAAGACAAATGACAACTTTCAAAAATTAATAATGTATATATAGACAAGAACATTGAATATATTTTCCTAAATCTAGTAGTTTAAACAGTGCTTGAGATGATGTAAACGGTATATGATTTTTTACGTTAAAGAGGTATAAATTATACAGTTTAATTGAAAATATACAGAAAAACTCGAGGATTTTGCCCAAAACCGAAAAGTGCAAAAGGCGAACTGGAGACAGAGTGAGATAGCGGGATCCAACGGCATTGTGCTAGAGTGGAGAATGCTTGCAATGTTAGTGACATGTAACAATGTCTCTCAATGGAAGAGAAAGTGCAACAGCCATTTGGACTCGGTGTGGATTGCGACTTGTAAGTGAAAGGTTGTCATTCCCGTTTCCAGTTGTGTTTGCATAACTTTTGGTGGACTGCAACGCGAGATAAACCGTTAGTTCTTAATTGTACGCTCTTAAAGTGCTTGCCATTAACTGTACATTAGTGATATAACACATTTAAAACTGTCGGTTATTATGCCCGGAAAAGGAGGGGGCGGAATGGGATAGTGTCCCGCTTCGCCGAGTCATTTTTTGATGCAAGTAGATTTCAAACTACGTATTTTTTCCCTAGCATTTCCGTTTGGTGCCAACTTACGGTAGGTGGAGTCATAGACAGCAACTGATATTAAATAAATGAAAATGGCAGTTTCAGCCACTTTAGCTTATGAAATGTGAGTTTAAAAGCATTTAAAGAGTTTAACGTACCAAAGTCGCCATTGGAAAGATACGGTCGTAACGCTAAGAATAATGCCAACTTTAGAGTTGACAAACCAGATGGGAAATTTAATAATGTGTGCACGCCAGAATAAGAACACGAGCTGCTAACACACCTGAAGTCAGTTGAGAGCCGACTCTTCAGTTCAACGCTGCAACATCTCGTTGTCGGATGAAAAAGCAGAAAGAAATTGTTGCCACACAGATCTGATAAATAAGTTGTCTAGCTGGGCAGGACTGACTCATAGGATTCATTACTAGGCATCCTACGTTATCTACTGCAAACCAGAAAATACTTCCGATACACGTGCGATTGGATTCAATAAAATAACAGTACCAGTGACTTAGCATTAAGCATTACAGCACTCGTGTATTTTTCAAAATATTTTGTTATAGCTAACGATTTTTGAAGATACCATTTTCTTTATTCCAAACTGTTTATTAAACAAGTGTAGCTTTAAGGTGGCATTCCTAATAATTTCAACGTATATCCAGTACCTTCTGAAAGATTAGCCTAATCTTATTCTGGCCCATGGCTGGGGCATAACGGGAAATATGCAAGCATTTTTTAGAAAAAAATGCAAAAAATACACGACTTTCTAGTAAGCTACATTAGATTATACTGCCAGCTGACTTTTTATACCATTAATAAGTATTTTCTTGCGGTGTTCTTGTTTACAAAAATTGTTGTACATCAAGTATTCCGTTCCTCCTCGAGTTCCCCTACGTCCTAATAGACTTCAAGAACGAAAATTATGTAGGTTATTTAAAATTGTGTTTGCTGAAAATTTTCTTTTCTTGGAGAAAACTGACTTTGGGAATACTTTCCTCCCAGAAACTTCGCTCAGTGGAAAAGAGATAGAAATAAGCGAGTGCGTGTCTCGAACTATCCGTAGATACTCGACAGTTCCTTGAAACATTGACGATCAGAATTTTCGAGGCATTTTCCAGGTACTTTATGTGCCTTCTATAGCTCACTGTCGTCAAACGAATTGGTGGCACCGTGATTATCGTTGTAGTTTCTTAATTTTGCGGCCTAATTCGAAACCCAATCATTACTTTATTTTTGTTTCTTATTTATATACCCATGTCTGTAGAAGATTACTGCACAAATGTTTTCCAGTGTCTATAGATAGAGATGCTCTTATTCGTCTACTAATTGCATATCGGACGAAAAAAAGGCGAATATTATTTGAAACTGTTTCCGACGAAATTCCTGTAGTGTATCTCGGTTCATAATCAATTGGAATCGCGAGTTTTCGGAAAAGTATTGCGTTACGGATGGTCTGGCGCGAACTTACTACCGATGCTCGTGTTACTCAGAATATGTTTTTCGAATGTTTCTACGATCAGTGTCACGCAAGAGAATGCAACAAAGATTCCTGAAGAATAAATACAAGAATTAATATAATGGTTGATATGAAAATGAGATATCGGTAAACGAGAATTTAAAAAAAATTCAGCCACTCAGCAAACTATACGCAAATATATTACGTAATTAATGTGTGGCACTTATTATGAAATCCAGATCTAATTTTACAATTAATGTAATGCCCTTGTATCCTCTAATTGGTTAACAAACATTCGTCCTGTAGCCTTCTAAGTAGATGGGTAGATAAATGAAAACAATTAAAATGAAATAAATAAAAACTATAATCGTGTTTCGAACACGAGGAGCAAAGTTAAGAGGCCGTGATGCTAACTAGCTTCATTTATAAATTTTTTAACAGGAAAGCAGATTGAACAAAATATCTTCATTCGTACAAGTATAAATACGATACAAATTACACGCCGTCCTCCCGGCGGAACCAATAAGAGACACTACACGCGAACAAGAGGTGCAAGCATGTGTATTAACAAGATGTGGCAAGAAAAGTAAAAACAATAACGACTGAAAGTAAGTTAAAAAAGGGTAGCGCTACGGCGAGATTTACAGGCACTCTCCTCCTATACAGATGGGTCGTGGGGGCAGAGTGGACAGGTGTCAGCATGCGAGGCCTGGCCACGGTGACCCCGGCGCCAATACAGGGCTGAAGCACCCTCAAGGAGGACGGAAGCCAAGGCGGGGGGGGGGGGGAGTAGAATTGGGGGAATGACAGGCTTGGTCTGGTATAGTGCTTAAAGGAAAGGGGCGCGTGTCCATGCACCCATCACGATATGGGGTACGATATAGAAATGTAGTGCGGTAGTCTCAGACGTCAGGGGATTGCTGTCCGCTTGTGGCATCACCCAGCTGAGCAAAGATCTTGCGATTTCATCGTAGGGTGTTTGTAAGTACGGCCAGAAGTCAAGGCGTGATTTATCGCCGGCGGTATACAGGAAAGTGATCGTCCATCTCTTAACCCATACAATCGCATGATTGTTGGTGACGGGGAAATGTGTGTCGTCAGTGTGGATAAAGGTTCATGGGTCAACCGAGTCCGGCCGAACACGGAGGTAGCAGGCAAAGAACTGTCGACCCAATTACTGCACTCCAGGAAATTGAAATAAGAACACCGCGAATTCATTGTCCCAGGAAGGGGAAACTTTATTGACACATTCCTGGGGTCAGATACATCACATGATCACACTGACAGAACCACAGGCACATAGACACAGGCAACAGAGCATGCACAATGTCGGCACTAGTACAGTGTATATCCACCTTTCGCAGCAATGCAGGCTGCTATTCTCCTATGGAGACGATCGTAGAGATGCTGGATGTAGTCCTGTGGAACGGCTTGCCATGCCATTTCCACCTGGCGCCTCCGTTGGACCAGCGTTCGTGCTGGACGTGCAGACCGCGTGAGACGACGCTTCATCCAGTCCCAAACATGCTCAATGGGGGACAGATCCGGAGATCTTGCTGGCCAGGGTAGTTGACTTACACCTTCTAGAGCACGTTGGGTGGCACGGGATACATGCGGACGTGCATTGTCCTGTTGGAACAGCAAGTTCCCTTGCCGGTCTAGGAATGGTAGAACGATAGGTTCGATGACGGTTTGGATGTACCGTGCACTATTCAGTGTCCCCTCGACGATCACCAAAGGTGTACGGCCAGTGTAGGAGATCGCTCCCCACACCATGATGCCGGGTGTTGGCCCTGTGTGCCTCGGCCGTATGCAGTCCTGATTGTGGCGCTCACCTGCACGGCGCCAAACACGCATACGACCATCATTGGCACCAAGGCAGAAGCGACTCTCATCGCTGAAGACGACACGTCTCCATTCGTCCCTCCATTCACGCCTGTCGCGACACCACTGGAGGCGGGCTGCACGATGTTGTGGCGTGAGCGGAAGACCGCCTAACGGTGTGCGGGACCGTAGCCCAGCTTTATGGAGACGGTTGCGAATGGTCCTCGCCGATACCCCAGGAGCAACAGTGTCCCTAATTTGCTGGGAAGTGGCGGTGCGGTCCACTACGGCACTGCGTAGGATCCTACGGTCTTGGCGTGCATCCGTGCTTTGCTGCGGTCCGGTCCCAGGTCGACGGGCACGTGCACCTTCCGCCGACCACTGGCGACTACATCGATGTACTGTGGAGACCTCACGCCCCACGTGTTGAGCAATTCGGCGGTACGTCCACCCGGGCTCCCGCATGCCCACTATACGCCCTCGCTCAAAGTCCGTCAACTGCACATACGGTTCACGTCCACGCTGTCGCGGCATGCTACCAGTGTTAAAGACTGCGATGGAGCTCCGTATGCCACGGCAAACTGGCTGACACTGACGGCGGCGGTGCACAAATGCTGCGCAGCTAGCGCCATTCGACGGCCAACACCGCGGTTCCTGGTGTGTCCGCTGTGCCGTGCGTGTGATCATTGCTTGTACAGCCCTCTCGCAGTGTCCGGAGCAAGTATGGTGGGTCTGACACACCGGTGTCAATGTGTTCTTTTTTCCATTTCCAGGAGTGTAGATGTCACTGGCGGCAGCACGAATCAGGTGGTGGGCATCGTCATCCACGAGATGGCAAAATGTACAAAGCGGAGTGTCCGACAGTCCGATTGTGTGGAGACGTTGATTTGTGACGAATCTGCCACATGTGCACCATGTTGCCCGGACGTTGGAGGAAAGGAAACGCATGGGACTAAGCCGTGAGCCACCGCGTCGATGGGTGTTTGAGTTCGACTGATTTCGGGATATGCAACGGAGTAATAGGGTGTAGAAATCTTTGGCTCGAGGAAGGCATGTGCTAGGCAAGTAAGTATGAGCCGTAACTGAAGTCAATGATGAAATCAGGAATGTGATGTGGGCTCCTGGCATTGACGGAGATATGATCGCGGGCCTAAGAATGTCCGGCAAGCTGCGCGTAAGGGAGGCGCCCTCGTTCCACTGTTTGCGCATGGTGGCTATGTACAAAGACGCCGCTCGGAGTCACACGGCGAAAAGGCCGAGTATCGCGTTACCACTGACGCATCATTTCGTCTGATAATATCTCACGGTAAAAGGGACATACGGTGAAAATAAATTATGAATAATCCGCCTCGTTTGCGAAAATTCCCGGTGTTTACCCAGGTTTCAACGTGGATAACCACGCCTTCTTCATAACAAAATAAAAAACAACTTGCCTAAATGGGCATGGTCAATTTCTAAAATGAACACCCACAACGGCAGGTCACCATAAAATTTATTAACATTACACGGTACATCCGTACCAAGTCATTAACACTACTTAACTGTGTGTGCTGCCTCGCCCCAGCCAACGTGCGATGGGTCACAGGCTCTCCACTGCACTGTTTAGTGCGAGGCATTTTAGAAATTGACCATGCCCATTTAGGCAAGCTGTTTTTTATTTTGTTCTGAAGAAGGCGTGGTTATCCACGTTGAAACCTGGGTAAACACCGAGAATTTTCGCAATCGAGGCGGATTATCCATAATTTATTTAGATAATTACGATTGCTGACGCGCTGCAATGCTGAAAGTTCTTAACATACGGTGAACTACCTCGAAAACTTTGACCATCGTTTTTTTCAGAAACGTCACAGTATCCGTGTACTTACAGATAATGAAAGTGTAGTTAATAGAACTTCTCTATTTAAACTAGACTGAACTGCATGTGACTGCTTTAGTCTTTAATGAAACTTGCATCTGACTGCGTATTTAACCACAGTTACAGAAAGAATATGTCCAGGAACGTCACCACAGAGGATGTCGCCAAGTGAAAGTGTTGTTAATAAAAATTCTCTATTTAAACTACACTGAACTGCATATGACTGCTTTAGTCTTTAATAAAACTTGCATCTGACTGCTTATTTAACTGAACTGAAATTTATCTGACTGCATGAAAATATTGTTGGAAAATTAATACTCAAAATACACATCTGACTGCATGAAAGTTTAGTAGTAAAAATAAATGAAAGTCACCAACCTGCATCTGACTGCGTCTGTGGACTTAGCTCGTGCACTCCTTCCCCTTTAGCCGATAATAAAACATATATTCAACTCAGCCGTAGTGCAATAGCATAAAATTGTCATTCTAGATAACTTTACTTATTTTGGCCCTGTTTGTTACTTAATAAAAATTCTGTCCTGATCTGAACAATTTGCCAACTGTGCAATGACATATAGATTATTTTACTCTGATAAATGAAATTATTAGCTTTACTCATGGGAACTTTACTTTAATGTACCTTTTGGTTCAATGCAAGCACAGGATGCGGAGAACGACATAAGGTGTGAGATGAAACTAATTTTATCTAAAAAATATTTATTGTTCAAACTTTTAAGGAACATGTGAAAAACTAAAAAAAAACTTCTATAGCATAGTTTTACGAGAAAGTTTCACAAAACGCTTATTGCATCAACAATGGGATTTCTATCTAGCTTTTAGACATTATTTAACCAAAGTAAACCTATTTTATTAATAATTCTTTCTGGTTTCCCCAGGTATGTGCCGAATTTCGCTCAATATATAGCTTATTATGTGCGTAGCGCCAATTCTGACTTTGATGCTGTTGCGACCCGGCTGCCTCCTGCAGGCATCTAGCCCCGACTCGAAACACGTCTGCTGTCTCTGTGCATCTCCTCATCACTACTCAGACTTTTACCGCGTGCACCTAGCTCTGTTACCTGTCAAAGATCTTACTACTTGAAGATGTACTACTCGTCCAACCTTGCGATTGGGAACTATCGACATTTTTCACTGGCTCTATCCTGATCGAATCTCAGCACATACCTTTCAATAACCTGAAACATACGTCCGCTTATTTTGACTCCTCTTCCAGTGAGCGAAGGTCCATTGGAAATTGATTGAATCATGCACCTGCCTTGTTCTCCTGTTCAGTGCGTCCTCCGACGGACGCACGACAAACAGCCGGACGAGAGTTAAACCCGTTCCAACTTTTGCGAGCATGTTCGGTGTCATCGTTTTCACCACTATTGCTCTGCGTCACTGCAGTTGACGCAAGGAAAGGAGAAATGAAACTGGAGTCTGTACAACTTCCCCCGCCGGCCTGAGTGGCCGTGCGGTTCTAGGCGCTACAGTCTGGAACCGCGAGACCGCTACGGTCGCAGGTTCGAATCTGCCTCTGGCATGGATGTGTGTGATGTCCTTAGGTTAGTTAGGTTTAAGTAGTTCTAAGTTCTAGGGGACTGATGACCGCAGAAGTTGAGTTCCATACTGTTCAGAGCCAGTTTTTTTTTACAACTTCCCCCCTTCCAAACAAAATATCATACCTTCCCCCCTTCCAAATAAAATATCATACCGTGAGTTGAGGTACGTTAGAAGAGAATGGTGCAATGCGAGACCCCTACACCCATAACGGCCGATTCGTCGCTGACGCACTTCGTTTTAAGGAATGCTCTTACGTGCTATAATGCGATGGCGCTCCATCCTATTGAATCGAGAAACGAAAGACGCCTTTTGTTGCTGTGTTATCACCACCTCCACTCGATGCATACTGGGTAATGAAAGAGCGAGGGAGGTGCCAGCAGCATTAGGGAGAGACCTGCCGGCCGAAACATGAACCAGCAAGTTACAACTGCCATCTAGGTAAACTTTTAATATATATGCGTAGCTTAAAATTAATTCCACGCTTCTGTCTTCATTCGTGTAAGGTATAGTCTCGTGAAATCGCATGAATCTTTGTGAAATACCCTGTACAAAGGGACAATGTAGAGTTAGGACTATACTTTCAAATGTGAGAGATTACATGTGAATACAATGACGAAAAATACCTAAACAGTAAAGTTACAGGATCAGAGTATTAACTCAATTGGTTAACGATGTCGGTAGGAACCGGCTATGGTTTTGTTATATGGGTCATCGTGACATTCGTTTACAAGGTGCATGGTGTTTTTGGACGGATAGTATCGTTTCTAGAAAGAATATTTCTTTCCCTTCGTGGTACGCACTTCTGAAATTTTCCAGGAAATTAAAACTGTGTACCGGATCTGTGTCCGGGTTCTTGCCTTCTGCAGACAGTCTTACTACTGGCTGAATTATCCGTACATGACTCAAGACCTGCCCTCGTCGCTCCACTTCTTCCAGTTCCTCCCTCCTAGCTTCCAAAATTTTGCTGAAGCTCTGGAGGATACCTTTCTAGACTAGCGTTTCTGTAAGAAATGGCTTAGCCAGAGTGTAGCGAAATGTCCCCAGAGTACCTCTTTTACTCTGTAGTGGAGTGTGCTCTGTTGTAAAGCTTCTTGGCAGACCAAAACTTTGCGCCGGACCGGGAGTCGAACATATTTCCTTTTACGGGGAAGGGGCTATCGATAAACTACTTAAGGGAGGGTTTGTGGTTCGAGTACCGCTCCAGCACGCAGATTTAACCTGCCAGGATATCCGCCAAATACCGAGTGATCAAAGAGTCAGTATAAATTTGAAAACTGAATAAATCACGGAATAATGTAAATAGAGAGGTACAAATTGACACACATGGTTGGACTGACATGAGGTTTCATTAGAACCAAAAAAATACAAAAGTTCATAAAATGTCTGACAGATGGCGCTTCATCTGATCAGAATAGCAATAATTAGCATCATAAAGTAACACAAAGCAAAGATGATGTTCTTTACAGGAAATGCTTAATATGTCCACCATCATTCATCAACAATAGCTATAGTCGAGGAATAATGTTGTGAACAGCACTGTAAAGCATGTCCGGAGTTATGGTGAGGCATTGGAGTCGGATATTGTGTTTCAGCATCCCTAGAGATGTCGGTCGGTCACGATACACTTGCGACGTCAGGTAACCCCAAAGCCATAATCGCACGGACTGAGTTCTGGGGACCTGGGAGGCCAAGCATGAAAGTAGCGGCTGAGCACACGATCCTCACCAAACGACGCGCGTAAGAGATCTTCCACGCATCTAACAATATGGGGTGGTTCTAATAAAATCCCCTGTCATTCCAAGCATGTGTGTCAATTTTTTCCTCTGTATCTACATTATTCCGTGGTTTATTAAGGTTCCAAATTTATACTGACTTTTTGATCACTCTTTATATTGTTGAGAACATGTCTTTTCTTTGCGAGGCTTCGCGGAACTCCTGACATTGACACTGTTCTATAACCAGAGCTGCCACTAAACCTACCCACCCCAGCGCGCCTGCGGGCAGTCTCGTCTCCCTCGGCCGCACCGCGCGGCCATTGACCGTGAAGGAAAAAGTGTGGCCGTGGCTCCAGATCTTTCCCGCCCGCAGACACGCGCTTCGCAATCAGCTGGCAACACGGGCCAGACGTCACACGGTTCTCGCAAACGCAGACCAATTCCGTCGCCCCCTCCGACCCCACTACTGCTCCCCCACGCGCCGCCCATTCCTCGCTGGCGCCGTCATCCTGCCGTCTGCGGCTCAGTCAGCTGTGCAGGGGTCGACGACTGCTTAATTTTCAAGGACGGAAGCCGTCACAGCGCGCACACCGCGCTCCGCCAGTTTTTTTTTGGGCACGCCATACAAGTGTCACAATGACTCGGTCATTCTCGTAAGAGCATCGCCCTGGAGAACCGAAATTGCTGTAACCATCGGATGCGAGTCCATTGTCTTCTTTCCTACAACGGCGAAGTGTTTCTTTTGTACTTTCGCTTGATGTTCAGAAACTGACATAAGAAACGAAAACAGAAATTTACACGTAAACTGTAGACATACGGAGTTTGTTGTTTACTGATTAACTGACTTTCCGCGTCAAAGCCTAAATCCATGTCTACTATAATTTGGAAAAATACTGCAAGATGTGCGACAGAAATACACTTTTTGTGCCCTATATTAATATTTACTCTCCTTACATTCACTGAAGATATTAGGGAACATAACCACTTATATGCTATTGTGCGAATGCTACTACAATAATTGTAACTTCGTGACGTTTAACAATGTAGGAGCCAGGAGAAATTTCCTTTATACACTACTGGCCATTAAAATTGCTAAACCACGAAATTTAACCGACAGGAAGAAGACGCTGTGATAAGCAAATGATTAGCTTTTCAGAGCATTCACACAAGGTTGCCGCCGGTGGCAATACCTACAACGTGCTCACACAAGGAAAGTTTCCAACCGATTTCTCATACAAAACAAAATTTGACACGGCGTTGTCCGGTTAAATGTTTTGTGACGCCTCGTGTAATGAGGAGAAATGCGTATCATCACGTCTCCGACTTTGATAAAGGTCGGATTGTAGCCTATCGCGATTGCGGTTATCCCAACATTGCTGCTCGCGTTGGTCGAGATCCAATGACTGCAGAATATGGAATCGGTGGGTTCAGGAGGGTAATATGGAACGCCGTGCTGGATCCCAACGGCTTCGTATCACTAGCAGTCGAGATGACAGGCATCTTATCCGCATGGCTGTAACGGATCGGGCAACCACGTTTCGATCCCTGAGTCAACAGATGGCGACGTTTGCAAGACAACACCCATCTGCACGAACAGTTCGACGACGTTTGCAGCAGCATGGACTATCAGCTCGGAGACTATCCCTGCGATTACCCTTGACGCTGAATGAGAGACAGGAGCGCCTGCGATGGTGTACTCAACGACGAACCTAGGTGCACGAATGGCAAAACGTCATTTTTTCGGATGAATCCAGGTTCTGTTTACAGCATCATGATGGTCGCATCCGTGTTTGGCGACACCGCGGTGAAGGCACATTGGAAGCGTGTATTCGTCATCGTCATACTGGCGTATCACCCGGCGTGATGCAATGGGGTGCCATTGGTTATACATCTCGGTCACCTCTTGCTCGCATTGACGGTACTTTGAACAGTAGACGTTACATTTCAGATGTGTTACGACCCGTGGTTCTACCCTTCATTCGATCCCTGCTAAACCCTAGATTTCAGCAGGATAATGCACGACCGCATGTTGTAGGTCCTGTACGGGCCTTTCTGGATACAGAAAATATTCGACTGCTGTCCTGGCCAGCACATTCTCCAGATCTCTCACCAATTGGAAACGTCTGGTCAATGGTGGCCGAACAACTGGCTCGACACAATACGGCACTTACTACTATTGATGGACTGGTTCTCGTGTTGAAGCTGCATGGGCAGCTGTACCTGTACACGCCATCCAAGCTCTGTTTGACTCAATGCCCAGGCGTATCAAGGCCGTTATTACGGCCAGAGGTGGTTGTTCTGGGTACTGATTTCTCAGTATCTATGCATCCAAATTGCGTGAAAATGTAATCACATGCCAGTTCTAGTATAATATATTTGTCCAATGAATACCCGTTATTCATCTGCATTCCTTCTTGGTGTAGCAATTTTAATGGCCAGTAGTGTGCACTACAAAAAACTGTAGTCTGAATTTTCTAAGTAGGCTTTCCTTAGATACTAGGATTCTTGTTTCAGTTGTCAACCAGTTCAGCTTGTAATTCCTTTCAGAGTTTGTCAGAAGTGGAATAAATCTATGCCCATTCGCTTCGTCCTACTCTTCCCTGTTTCGTTGACCTGATTCGAATCCCACACGCTCTAGCAAGGTGTTTTAATATCTTTCGTCGGCAGTGGTTCTGTGAGCTACCGTTTCTGCATAGTGACGCAGTTTTTGGTGTGGCATAAGCTGATATGATTTGAGCTCTATTAAAAAAGTCGGATATTCGTATGAGGGATGCACTCCTATCTCGAATGAAACTGCAAGTGTCTCCACGACCTGTTCAGAAACCTGTCTGCCACGGAAAAACAGAAGTTGGCTTGTAAGCATCATCTCCTGACACACCTTTCTTCCCAGAGTTTAGAGGTTTTATTGCTCTCATAAATGACGACTCTCCGGAAACTAGAGTTCCGATTTCGAAATTGCGACTAACTCTAGGGAGTCCACAGCTCGTGACCTAGTGGCTAGCGTTGCTGCCTCTGGATCATGGGGTTCCGGGTTCGATTCGCGGCCTCGTTGGGGTTTTTCTCTGCCCGGGGGCTAGATGTTTGTGTTGTCCTCATCATTCCATCATCATCATCATCATTCATGACAGTGGCTAGATTGCATTGTGTAAAATTTCGATTGTGTAACAATTGGAACTTTTTACGGACGCTGATGACCGCCAAGTTGAGCGCCCCACAAACCAAACATCATCATCTAACAATAGGGAGCTATTTTCCGCACACAGTCCAAACGTTCTGGTAGTGCTTGGTCTCTCGAATTGCTATTTTTATACAACTCTTGATTTTGGTTCCATGAGGAAGGTCACTCATTATATAATCCCAGAAACTCTGTGATTGTATCTGCTGATCATATTTTGGACATCCATTTTCTGTAAGAAAACGAATACACATTGAAAAAAGCAGACATTATTCCACGGAAACTGCGACAAACTACTGGTGCTTCGAAATACAGCCGCCAGGGAGTAACCTAATGGTGAGGTAGGCTAATGACGTCACCACGTACAACCACATTTAACTTTCAGTGGCGTGCAGAAAATGGTATCACATGCTACTGCGATGTCACTGCTGTATGACATGAGCTGTGGTGTCACTTTAGTTGCCTGTCTGGACGTGATTTTACAGTGAGCGCAATATGTCACGTATACGATCGCTTGACGCCCCATCCAAATACATTCATTTGCGATTTACTAACATTAAACCTACACACGAGGTATAAACGTAGTTACTAGGTATTTCTTCGCATAAAAATAAGATACTTTTGATGCACCCCGTGTTGACTGTATCTGTTGTTGGACTGTGCAGTTGACGTGCCGCACCTGCAAGCAAGTAGACTGGTATCTTTTTGCGCTACCTGCCTTCTTGTTGTGGTTGCTGAGGATGCCACTGCAGAGTTTAATGACGGTGGAATTCTCCGAATCAGAGCTAAGAGAAGAATTTCTGGGAAGCCGAGGCCCGGGAATGTAACAGAAAGTGAGCAACGAATGTAGAGCAGAAATATTGACATAATTCGCGGCAAAGATACAAGGGACTCATCACAGGCAAAAGTACCAGGCAAGCGAAAAACAAAAGAACATGGATTACTCTCAGCAATAATTCATGGTGGCGATAAGTGAATGAAAATTTGTCTCTGTGAACAGAAGAGAAGAAGGCGATTATGCAATACAGACTATAGGAGAAATTATGAAAAGAAACTGTGGAACGAAGATTCAAGGGACTTGCACTGGAGCGATGCGAGTGAACGAAGGAGCGGTATTAATGTCATCCTTGGAGTGGATTTAAGGCACCACCATAGGAACTGTAATCACTCTTTCAGAACTACATGAGTTGGGCAAAAATATGAAATAACCTCGAAGAATGCTTGCATCAACATAAATGCAGATGCTACTGGTTGCGCTGTTGTATTTGACTACGAACAGCACCTACACAGTGCTCTCAACACGTTGCGTCAGTGAGTACATTGTGTCTGAGCTAAGTGAGGTCGAACGTGGGCAAATTGTTGGTGGTCGAGTGCTGGGTGCTTATACCGCACGCAAGGAAAGCGGAAAAACATCATCCGCTATACCACAACGAAGATGAAAGTTTCTGTTGAGTGATTGTGATGGACTGTCATTGAAGGGGATTGTGACGGAAAATTAGAGGACGATAGTTGGAAAAGCCACTGCAGTACTGAACATCGTACTCGCAAATCTTGCCAGAACCAAACATGAAAAGGTCAAACAATTTTTGGTTAGTTGGCGAGATGGTATCCCTGATAAATGAGGAGGTCAGCTAATTCCAGGGCGAGCTGGAATTCCAAAACTACTCATCGGCGACGCAGGTGCGCGAAATAGGGGAACATAGTGCCGTAGGCATAAAACCTGGACTATGGAGCACTGGAAGAAAGTCATTTACTCGGATGAGTCTTGTTTCACACAATTTACAACTTCTGGCCGAGTTTACGCCCTAAGAGTGAAATATGGCAGAGGTTCAATGATGACTGAGGGCCAGTATCGTGGTGTTGCATGGGCAACACAGTTACTCTACAAGGTCACATTACTGCCAGGGATTATGTGAACATTTTGGCTGATCAGATCTATCCCATGGTACAATGGCTGTTCCGTAATTATGACGCTGGGTTCCAAGATGACGTGGTCCCTGTTCACACATTTCGCATCGTGCAGAACTGGTGTTGTAAGAAGGAAGACGATTTGTCGCTGCCGCTGCCCATCACAGTCACCATATCTCAATACTATTGAGCCTTTGTTGTCTACTTTGGAGAGAAGTTAGGGTGATCGCTATCCACCTCCGTCGCCGTTGCCTGAAATTGTCACTATTTTGCAGGAAGAATAGTATAAGATTCCCTCGAAAATATTACAGTACTTGTATTTATGTATTCGGGGACGGCTGGAAGTTATTTTGGATGCCAACGGTTTTTCTACGCCGTATTAGCCATGGTAATGTGTTATGTTTTTGGTGTTTCCGAACAGGTAATGAGGTTGAAGCCGTAGGGGCAAATGAAGGGCGTTCTAATTCCAGGGATAACGTTTTCCGTCTTGTGTCGTTTATTTTTTGTAGTGTTGAAATATCCCATGAATGCTTTTTGCACTTGTATGACAACAAAATTGTTCATTTGGGTTTTCTAATACCGGGGATAACATTTGTGTCTTGTGTCGTTTATTTCTTGTAGTGTTGAAATATCCCATGAATGCTTTTTGCACTTGTATGACAACAAAATTGTTCATTTGGGTTTTCTAATACCGGGGATAACATTTGCGTCTTGTGTCGTTTATTTCTTGTAGTGTTGAAATATCCCATGAATGCTTTTTGCACTTGTATGACAACAAAATGTCTTTGCTTCGGATCAGTCCTTCAATATTTATTAAAGACTCACAATTTAAAGTCTCACAATTTTTGGTCTTGAAGAGGACCAGTTGTGGGTGTTTGCCCTCTTCCTCTGATGTTTTTCAGATGTGCAAGTAACAATAACTTTCGAAAACTGGCTGGATCAACACGTGGAACCTAACCTGTAAATCATCAGCAACGGGACTTCGTTTTGCAGCTGGAGGATAAGTGGCATTAGTATGGGAGGCGTCATGCCACTCCCAAAAAGTCGATGTCGCCTTAAATATCCGAGGCGCATGCTAGTCCCCAAAATGTACGGACTTGCGGTCACAGCACCACCAGATATCAGAAGCAAAGCAGCCGGCGGAACAGAGAGAGCGCAAACCGGCCCACTGTGCTTAATGCATAACCAACAAGTAGTTACAATTGAGGAAGAGCATCTCTTAACGGATAGTACGGCTATAAGGCCGACGCGAGATCCTCCGCGTATCTTGACGGTTCGACTGTCCACAAAATACAAGTCTGCAGCGGAAGATCTATTTTTATACAATGAAAACTATATTAAAACTACTGGCTTTCGGAAGATGAGAGTTTAGATGTTCTTACCCGAACACAGAAAGGAGTACGTGGGTGCGCTGAACACTAATGCCTCCGAATTTTTTCTCACTCTTCATGTCTGCTTATTTATTTCTGAACATAGTCATCCTGTCGACGAACACATTTCTCCCAACTAGTGACCAATTTGTTGATACCGTCACTGTAGAGTGTTTGACTTAGTTGACGGAGACACGTTACCACCTGTGCTTGCACTGCTTCATGACTATCAAAGTTGAATCCTCGAAGGTGTTCTTTAAGTTTTGGAAAGAAATGAAAATCGGATGGGGCTACGAAGGGACGGAGGATGATAGATGACAGGGAACCCAAGGCGTCGGGTTGCTGCATATGTCACAGCGCCCGTGTGTGGTCTGGCATTGTCATCCTGAGGGAGAGGGTACTCCATGTGTGGGCGAAATCTTTGAACTCGAAACTCGATTACAACACGCTGTTTCTCATGCACACAACGTTGCACACAACCATGTTACACGCTACAATTTGGAGCCCTCTAGCAACAGAGAGCTGCAAATATGTAGACATGCAGAAGAAAGATGTAGAATGTTTATAATGCTTGTTTTATTTTGAAATCTGTAAGAGTTTTCACATAAAAAG
Organism: Schistocerca gregaria; assembly: GCF_023897955.1. Classification (NCBI taxonomy): domain Eukaryota; kingdom Metazoa; phylum Arthropoda; class Insecta; order Orthoptera; family Acrididae; genus Schistocerca; species Schistocerca gregaria. Next base: position 662,194,906 of record NC_064920.1, read on the forward strand.
TTCGGGGGTATTGCTTTTCAGCACAACCTCGCAAGCAAGGGCACAACGTGTGTCACAGTTCACTGAGAACGTTGACTGTCGTGGATATGTAGAGATGAAGGAACTACACTACTGGCCATTAAAATTGCTACACCAAGATAAAATGCAGATGAATAACGGGTATTCATTGGACAAATATATTATACTAGAACTGACATGTGATTACATTTTCACGCAATTTGGGTGCATAGATCCTGAGAAATCAGTACCCAGAATAACCACCTCTGGCCGTTATAACGGCCTTGATACGCCTGGGCATTGAGTCAAACAGAGCTTGGATGGCGTGTACAGGTACAGGTACACGAGAACAAGTCCATCAATAGTAGTAACTGGCGTATTGTGACGAGCCAGTTGCTCGGCCACCATTGACCAGACGTTTCCAATTGGTGAGAGATCTGGAGAATGTGCTGGCCAGGGCAGCAGTCGAACATTTTCTGTATCCAGAAAGGAACGTACAGGACCTGCAAAATGCGGTCGTGCATTATCCTGCTGAAATCTAGGGTTTAGCAGGGATCGAATGAAGGGTAGAACCACGGGTCGTAACACATCTGAAATGTAACGTCCACTGTTCAAAGTGCTGTCAATGCGAACAAGAGGAGACCGAGAAGTAGAACCAATGGCACCCCATTGCATCATGCCTGGTGATACGCCAGTATGGCGACGACGAATACACGCTTCCAATGTGCGTTCACCGCTATGTAGCCAAACTCGGATGCGACCATCATGATGCTCTAAACAGAGCCTGGATTCATCCGAAAAAATGACGTTTTGCCATTCGTGCACCCAGGTTCGTCGTTGAGTACACCATCGCAGGCGCTCCTGTCTCTCATTCGGCGTCAAGGGTAATCGCAAGGATGGTCTCCGAGCTGATAGTCCATCCTGCTGCAAACGTCGTCGAACTGTTCGTGCAGATGGTTGTTATCTTGAAAACGTCCCCATATTTTGACTCAAGGATCGAGACGTGCCTGCACGATCCGTTACAACCATGCGGATAAGATGCCTGTCATCTCGACTGCTAGTGATGCGAGGCCGTTGGGATCCAGCACGGGGTTCCGTATTACCCACAGATTCCATATTCTGCTAACAGTCACTGGATCTCGACTAACGCAAGCAGCAATGTCGCGATACGATAAACCGCAATCGCGATAGGCTACAGTTCGACCTTTATCGAAGTCGGAAACGTGATGGTACGCATTTCTCCTCCTTACACGAGGGATCACAACAACGTTTCGCCAGGCAACGCCGGTCAACTGTTGTTTGTCTATGAGAAATTGGTTGGAAACATTCCTCATGTCAGCACGTTGTAGGTGTCGCAACCGGCACCAACCGTGTGTGAATGCTCTGAAAAGCTAATCATTTGCATAGCATAGCATCTTCTTCCTATCGGTTAAATTTCGCGTCTGTAGCACATCATCTTCGTCGTGTAGCAATTTTAATGGCCAGTATTGTAGTATATACTATGGGTACGATTTTTAGAAAGTGACCAACTTAACACTAATAGAGTTTACATTGTTTTGCCTTTCCGGAACCGACTGGCAAGGAGTTGCTCTGCTTCTCTGGTCCTAACAGTGAGGGCTAGATCAGAGCAGCCGAGATCCGCTGGGGACACATTGAATCTGGCCGGCCAGCTCAGAATGCAGTGCGTACGTACGGCGCTGTTGCGAGCGCACGGCAGCTCCCGAGGCACGCGCCGGGGGCTTTGACCAGCTGCGCGGCCTTCTGATGTAAGAGGGCGGTGGCGTGCGGACGGGGACCGCGCTGGAGGCAGGGAGTGGGGATGGGCGGCCGCACCGGATCCGGCGCTCGCTGTGGCGAAACCCGAGCCTCGCGACGGGAGGAGCAGCAGGGGGGGGGGGGAGGGCCAGGTGGGCCACGCCGCCCCCGCCCCCGCCGCCGTGGGCCGGCCTTGCGCCCGTTAAGCCCGCCGCGAGGCCATCGACCTGGCCACGCCGCGCGACGCAGACGACGCCTCCACCTGCCGGATCGCACTTTTGCTTTCGAGACCGGCCGGAATTTCACTAGTGAAACCACCGTGTCACCAACTGCTACCGGGAAGACGATCGACGTACGCTTCTAGGACACGAACAGGAAACAAAAATATCTCTAGCAGGCACATGAGGAGCAACAGGTTAATTCTTACAAAAAAAAACTGAAGGAACGTGTGAAGAAACTGGTTCTCTACTTCTAAAAAAAACCCTTTAAATAATAAAACATGACCTATACAAGGAATCTGATTACTCCTATTAGTCATGAACGAAAAAAAAAATAGGCAAAACAGTACAGTTATTATATAGATGCTATAAATCACTTTAACGGGGGCCAAATGAACAATTAAAGTCAATATAATTCCAGTAAATCTGCAAAAGTAAAAACTAGTTATTGTAGGGGCCTACATAGATATCGCGCATCTTCTAGATGCCCGCGAAATACGTAATTTTGTTTTGAAGCTGACAGACAATGAGATAATATGTGCAGTTTTCAAGCAGTAATGGCGGCCAGAATCAGCTGGTAATTTTATGGTAGCTAATTTTACTACACAAAAAATAAAATATGTACTCTCTCCAAAAGAAATTACAAAAAAACATTAAAATAAAATTATATTGAGCAGCAAAACGTCTGAGAAGAATTTCGAAAGAAAATTATTAATTGAACTTTAATTTGGCAGGTTTTCAACACTGTCAACAAGACGAAATAATCGAAAGAATATTTATTGGGACTAAACAAAATTGCGATATTGTGACAGTATTTTTAAAATATTTAATTTAACTGCAATTGTCTTTAATTTTGAAATGAGAGAGAGCGTAATAATTTTCTTTTAATGTCTTAACTGTTGCTGCAGGCAGTGCGATGACGTCAGCGGTGGTCCGCGCGGGCGATGTGTGAAGTGAATCCTGGTTCGTGGCGTGAAGATAATGATGGATCCTCCTGTTTCATTAATATTCCAGTTTCGGCGGTGGTTTAAGTCTCCGTTGTAGTCGAATCAGCTGGCAGCACTGGCGCATAATAATAGTTCCAGTATCTGCGTTGTTGTAACGCGCGCGAAGTTTTATTATTAAAAGTTTATTAATCACGCGGTGCGGGTAGGTCGGAATTATGCAATGCCTTTAGTATTTATGATATATAGACAGTTAATGCCAATACTTCGCATAGTTCTTTCACCGTGTTGCCACAGGAAAACAGTCACACGTGTTCATCACTATAACAGTCCGTTAAAAACCAATTGAATTTACGTCGTCGTCTTTAACACAGTTTGGACGATATAGTAAATGTTTCTTGATCAAATCACAGCACTGTTCTTTTACTTAACATTCTGGTTTGTTCCACTTTAACTGTTAGTGTTTCCACACGACAATGGTGTCTGATTCATGGCTAATTGTCACAAGTTCACACAGTTTGTAAAATCGTCACCGCAAACACTCGATATACTTTTCAGGTTTTACTGTTCACTTAATAATGCACGATCTCCTGTTAACGCAGCGGACGCACTTTCACGCCGAAATTTGCGTTGTTCACCCGCAAACCGACCACGATACCACAACAACTCGCACGCTCTTTTTCGATAGTCGTTCGCTCTCTCTCTGACACAGTACTTCTCCTAGCCAAACCAAAGATTTACAAAGCATATAAAACCAGAACGTTCATATACGTACAATATAAAATATAGAACAGTAGCAAAATGAATGAAGAAACAATGTGACGTATTAACAAATAAAGAATGATTGTAACAAATGATACATACGCACTATGACAAGGTAATGCACAAAAGAAAAAGAAAAAATATTATCGACTTTCGGGGAAAATGTAACCAGTCATTTTTAATAAACCTATTAAAAGTAAATGCCGTGTGGCCAACGCCCTGGTGCAAGTCATCAACTGGACGCCACTATGGGGACGGACGTGTCCTGGAAGCCAACGACATCCTGTTTCCCTCGAACAGTCACCCATCCTGATACTACCCAGGCCCAACTTTGCTTAACTTCCTTTATCGGGCGGGAACCAGAGTTACCAACGTGACAAGGCCATTAGGCAATAAAGCTCTTAATTCAAGCGCCGTTACCGGTTTCGAAGGACGGGTTCATTTGTTTCATTTAAATCACAGGTTGCGGCACGGGTACTTCCTTATTTTAAAAAAATCATAAAACAGAAATTATAGGAGGTATCAATTTAATTCTGTTTTCTTTTGATTGAAGTATATTTAAAGATTTGTTAATTAGGTTTTTCCGTTCTGCTCAATGCATTTGGACTGTCGAAAAAGGATGTTTTGGAAAAAAACGGCATTTTGTCAATGGAGTGAGTGATTGATTTTGTAATTTTTTTTGTTTATTTATAGACGCTATCACATTCTTATGACGCAGTCATAACCGGTTTCGGCCATACAATGACCATCTTCAGATTCTAAAGGCGGCATACACTGAACACAGGTTCATGTGTTGTCAGTTTGACTGTGTCATAAGAATGTGATTGCGTCTGTAAATAAACAAAACTTTTTTTTTACGAAATAGAAAGTTTAGGTCCACTTTACCCCCAAATCCATTCTTCAAATTTGGGAGGAGAAAATTCATCAATCGTCTGGACATAACGTTCAGTAATGACAACTGCCCTATCGTTCTCTTCGAAAACCATGCGCCAAGAAAGGCAGCTTTTTTTTCTTATTTTTTTTTTTTTAACTGCGTTAACATTTTGATCACATGATGTTTGAGTACAAAGATGACGACTTTCCAAACATAAAGCATTGACAAAGAATGTGTCTGTCATAGATGTTGCAATGTGTACATAAATAACAAACAGCATTATTGACAGTCGCCGGTTGATGATTCTCTTGTTTTTTAAATTTTTGATAGTCAGCTAGTATCTTTACTCAGTCGCATCAACTCAGTTTTTTACAAATTAGCATGAGAGGTTTAAAATTAGTTGTACTCGTGACTGACATGCATAGCAGAATAAAGATATTGACGAAAAGAAATCAAATCACTTAGTCAGAACATTAACTAACATTTCATCACGATATGAAACATGAACCCCTATGCGCGGCCTCATTCTAATCAAAGTGCATCAAGTGAAAATGAATCGCTCTTCAGTATACAATAACTGGAACAGTCCCAAAGTGGGACAGCATTTAACACTTGGGAATTCTAATTCGATAGGAATGTTGCTTAAAACCCTTTCCGGCCATCGTAATTTAGATTTCGTCTGTCTTCCGGCAAATGTCTGGATGTTTTCTTCAACACCGCTTACTCCGATATAAGCTCACGCATGTGGGGCGGGGGGAAACTCCCTGCGATTTCATGGCCTACAATGCATCCCCCCTCCTCCGCGATGTTCATCCTACTTCCAGAGTGGCCTCTCATTTAGCCACGCATGTTAATATATGAAATCTAAATCTAAGTACTTATGTGTTGGAATTCACTAGCATTAATTCATATTTCACTATCTGGTGAAGATTAGTTAATTCCAATTTAATTTGACTCTCTGCTACGGGTTTTACGGAAGTCGTGGGGCACTTTGGTTAAAATGATTCCTACTTCTGATTGTTACTACTACAACATGTAACTTGTCAGAAACGTGTAATATGTGAATAATGAAGTCAACCTGGATCCCACACGCCCGGGTTCCCGGGTTCGATTCCCGGCGGGGTCAGGGATTTTCTCTGCCTCGTGATCACTGGGTGTTGTGTGATGTCCTTGGGTTAGTTAGGTTTAAGTAGTTCTAAGTTCTAGGGGATTGATGACCATAGATGTTAATTCCCATAGTGCTCACAGCCAGCCAACCTGGATCCAGTCAAATACTTTTCTTTCACCGACCTGTTCACCGTTTTGCAGATGGCACACATTTTTCAACATGGTCGCATACGACCTTCGATACTTCACGTCGCAACTATGTTAATCGGACCGGGTTTATTTCCACCGTGCGCAACTGCGCCTTTCCAGGCAGTGCACGAGAGTTGTGCGTTGGGTGAACATACCTGTAGAGAATGGGCGACTGAAATGGCGGCGTATATAGCGTGGAGTTACGTTAGTGTCGTATGAAGATGAGATAAGAAAGAGAGTGAAACCCAATGTTGGCACATAGTCTTCTCCTCTCAAATAACACAAAGGGGGCCGAAGGGCTTGCAGCTCCGTCCGTGTCCTCCATTCTTCCTGATTCTAAACTCTTGCTGGAGGATGAAGTTAAACGTTTTAAATAAAATAAACGTTATTACCATTCTATCTTTATATTTTCAGCCCTCCAGCGCTAGAGGGCTAGGAAGTGTAGCGTGTAGCGAGGCGGTGAGTAACGTAAATGTGTCGACGTGTGAGAAATAGCGTGCTGTAATCGAGGTTCGAATTCGGATAGTTGTTCCACACCTTTAGCAAGACAAAGCCAGAACACACACGAGCGCTGTGACACGTGCAACAATCCGACACCTTAGGTTCACTGTCATGTATCATCCAACACACAGTCCCGACTTGGCCCCATCTGATTTCCAACTGTTTGCAGAACTTAAAGAGCACCTTCGAGGACTTCACTTTGACAGTGATGCAGCGGTGCAAGCAGAGATGAGGTTGTGGCTCCGTCAACAAAGACATTCTACAGTGACACTATCATCAGATTACTCTGACGTTGGGAGGAATGTGATCGTTTCTAGGATGGATATAACGGGGAATAAGTATGTGGACATGAAGAATAAGGAGGTAAAATGCTAATAACGTTTGTTTAAAAAAAAAAGGTTTAATCGTTTTCACAGAAAAAGTACTTGACCTTACTTTTCAGCACACTCCCGCATTTAGCTCATCCAGTAACAGCTCAGTATTTCATAACCACAGAAACGAAACAGCTAATCGCTTTTCTGAACTTCTTAAGGCACGCCCCTCTTGGATTTAAGACGATAGGCGAGCTTCTGAGGCAACACACATATTTAGCCCAGTTACAGTTCAGTATTTCACTGCCACATAAGCTATTCCAGTCACATTTCTTACCTTCTCCTTAAATCACGCCCCTTTTTTTGACAACAGGCCAATAAGAGAGCTTCCTACGCTAAGGATAGTTGTAGGTGCGTAACATCCTTATCGGTCATAATGTCTGCGTGGCTTCGGACATAATCAGACAATTGTCACGTTAGTCACTTTCCGTAATCGGGGGGCCTAAAGTGGTGAAACGTTATAGTATGAGCAGTATGAGAGGATATTATTGGCTTATTTTGCCTGATTTTGTATTTTAGATATAGCTGTTGTGAGGAACGTGTGCATAAACATGTGTATATTGACTTTGTGGGTGTTGCAAACAGATGCTCTCATAATGCTATAGTTGATTTTATTTCGTATTTTAATGTTGGGAAGAAAAAAGACTTGAAGTTACGTCCATTTTCAAAGCTAAATGAGTAACCTAGTTTTGTTTGTTGAAGGTGGTGCTATTTTAGAAAGTATTTGGGAGCAAAATGCAAAACGATTTGTTTCCTTACTATATACTACAATATGGCTCTCTTAAATCACAGTATTACAAGTAAAACGCACCGAATTGTGGTGATAGTGTTGTCTGTGATGTGGGGCAGCATCTGTTATTGCAAAAAATGTCGAAGGAATGGTGGGTACAGTAAACGAATTATCAACACCTGACGTTTTTAGTTTACAATAATATTTAACTTCACCAAACATCATTTTAAGAGAGAAAATGATAATGCATAATGTTCTACGCTAGAAAAATACAACTGACGTTATTGACTGGCTAATAAAGCTTTTTATTAGTTTCGATTTTAGAACTACGTGAGGCATCTTTCCACTGGGGCGTATAACATTGTTCTTATCTGCATGATAAAAATAACTGTAGTACCAACTGAGAAAGAATTGCTGTAAATATTGGTAATAAATACGTGCCTGTCAAGCCTTTCCATCGCAGACTTATAACACATACATAAGACCCTCATCCTACTCCAGAGAACAAGAAACAATGTGAAACTCACCAAAAGCGTAATCAGTATCATTCGATTCCAAAATACATTTATGCAAAGGTAAGTACTGATTCTGAAGCAGCACACAAAGCTAACTTAGGAGATCTTGATTAAATAATGAAATTCGGCAACATAATGCAAAAGAACTTCAATTAATCAAAGAAAACTATGAAGTCTGCACCGGCAGATAGCAGCTTACCTTCGCTATTATACTGTCATATGACACATGACAGACGTAGCAGAACTGATAGCTAAGAAAAATCAACATTTCAAAACTACAGCAGAAAACACAAAACCAAGAAATTAAACACACTCATAAGGAAAAAACTGCAGGAACACACATACACACACACACTCACACACACACACACACACACACACACACACACACACACACACACACACACACAAATATATATGTATATACTATTCAAGACACTCAACAACATTTTGCTCAAGTGTAATGAAGCCACTGAAATTCATCTGAGTGAAGTGGAAACTACGAGAAAAAGATCTTAAATATAACATTAGCAAGAAGAACACATTAACATTTGCAGGAATTAGGGACGTCACATTAAAAACAGGACATATTATGGCACAAAAAGGGAAAAAATGATATAAATGTAGGGCTAATCAGAAAACTGATAGCAAAACAAGTAAATAGCCCATGAAAAACGAAGAAACTCATAGGAACAAACAGGAAGATTATAAACAGGCACTGATAGTTAACTTCACAAAGAGAAAAAAATAATTTACATCACCGCTTCTCCTCCCCTTGCCGGCCAAGTGTTGGAGGTAAACATTTCTTCCACCAAGAGGATGCAATGTGGCTACCACCGAATCGATTGCCACAGCATAAATGCACGTGAGTAACCGGCTACAGAGCCGGACAGTTTCTTAAAGATAAGCGTCCACAGCTGTAGGAACATTTAAAAGCTGGATCCCTTCAGAATTTGACTAAAAGGTTAACTTCTTGTTAGGCAATATTGTTCTCAAAAAGTCAACATTCAAAGGTCTCTGTTGGATTCCTTTCATGTTAATTTCTTAAAACTGTTGTCATTTACGGCACACATTCCACTTCAAAATTTACTGTGGTGTTTCTGACTCTATCTGGGAGAAGACTGAGCAGTGGAACGATCTGTCACACTATTACACTTTAAAACACATTTTATATGTAATTCATCTCACACAGTCTTGTATGGAACCTATATCCGCTTTCTTTTATATACTGTATATGATAGGATACTGTCATCCCCCTTCCCTTCTGTGTGAAAGGATGAATAAGTAAATGTATTTCTAGTTGCATGCTCGATGGTAGTAGACAAGCCGGTCTGCTAGAGAACAGTAGGACCAACGTCGGAACAGGTAGCTACGCTTTCTAAAAGCAAAGAGGTTCCTATTCTTAGTATGGTCCTGTCCGTCCCTTGTCATGTTGGTATAGGAAGCTGTCTCTCTGGTCACTTCCATTTTGTATCTGTGAAGCACCCTCGGTAGGGGCCCACGGCAGTCTGTCCGCGGCGAGCGTCTGAAGTGGTAAGATCTCCGGCTAAGCGCGTGTCTGCTAAGTCCGCAGGACAATGGATATCTTAAGTTCAGCCTAACTGAAAATTTAATCACCTTTATTTCAGGTTTAGATCTAAAATGTCTAATGTTGTTTTAAATTGCAATGCAGTGTAATTCGAGTGTGAAGTTCAGAATATCTTCCAGTAGTTGCTTTGTCACTTCTTTGTGAGTAAAGTAGAACCATGTGTTGATGATCCGTAACTCTATCTAAGATCATCAATCTTAAATGCGAATGTGCATGAGGTCATAACGTCTCGTCTTACAATATTTTTCAATATAGCAACTTTTCTTTATGTTCAACCCACGTGGGGTCAAGTCATTTAACTTTTATTTTTATATTGTCAATTCATGTAACTTTTCTGATTTGCAAAAAAAGTCGCACTTTTGTTCTTAAAAAAGACAATACTAAGCGGTATTATGTATGACATTTTGTAATCACATAACTATGATGAACAATTTCTGTGAATGCAGTTGGAACGAGATCGGGCACACCACTGAAGTATTTCAGGAAATTCTTTAGCAACGTTCAAGTGGACAAAATAACTAGGGAAACTAATGAATATTCAGTGCAGCACACGGCTTTATCTGCCAACACAAACAAAGCAATTCACTGGTATTCTTATTTATATGGTTATTGTAAGTATGCCTTCTTACGCAGATTGCTGAGCAGAGTCAACGAACCTCGACAAAATTTCAAACTTTTTGAACTGGAGACGCTTTAAAAAACTTTGTAAGTATGTACATTTTACAAACCATGAGGTAGTAACAAACAGTAACGACAGACTGTTTGTGAGCAAATCACTTATTCATTATGTGGTAGAAAACTGCCGTCAACAACAAGAAAGAATGAAAACTGCCCTTCGTTAGATGAGAAAATACTCCACAATTACAGTAATGGCAGTTCTGACTTCCGGAAGCACAACGAGTCTGGAATCACAATTGCACTGGAGCAGGTAATAAAGCTGTGTTTTTGGCAATCTCCTTCTGTAGCACTGATCCTGTTAGTACTGTAAAGAGATAAAGTTCTAAGGAGAAGAAATTTCCTTGCCTCAACATTGTACAGTAACGCAAAAAGCACCTGCTAATTGAACTGTATAGGATACCACTAAAGTCAAAAAGATGAAAATCTTCGTCTACTTAGTTTCTATTTAGACATCTGCATTGTAAATGCATGGCTTCTCTATCACTGAGAAACAAACGACAGCTAAAATCATTGAAGCAGCTCCGAGGAGACCTATCAAATGGCGTGACGTTTTTTGAGGAAGAGGAAGCCTTGCTCGCCATCATTGGATGGGGCAGCTCCTGTGAATGATGAACGATATGAAAAGTCTTGGTCACTGGCCAGATTATGGGTCAAAGAAGAGATATGGACTTTGAATCACAGGGCATTTGACTAAAATATCGTAAATGTGGAACCGCTCTGTGAGTTTATCCACAGAGGAATTGTTTTAAGACATATTGCTTGAAATAGTGCGTAATACAACAATTTTATCAGCCTCTCCCCCCCCCCCCCCCCCCCCCCCCCCCCATGAACCATGGACCTTGCTGTAGGTGGGGAGGCTTGCATGCCTCAGCGATACAGATAGTCGTACCGTAGGCGCAACCACAACGGAGGGATATCTGTTGAAAAGCCAGATACACGCGTGGTTCCTGAAAAGGGGCAGCAGCCTTTTCAGTAGTTGCAGGGGCAACAGTCTGGATGAATGACTGATCTGGCCTTGTTACACTAACCAAAACGGCCTTGCTGTGCTGGTACTGCGAACGGCTGAAAGCATTGGGAAACTACAGCCGTAATTTTTCCCGAGGGCATGCAGCTTTACTGTATGTTTAAATGATGATGGCGTCCTCTTGGGTAAAATATTCCGGAGGTAAAATAGTCCCCCATTTGATCTCCGCGCTGGGACTACTCAGGAGGATGTTGTTATCAAGTGAAAGAAAACTGGCGTTTTACGGATCGGAGCTTGGAATATCAGATCCCTTAGTCGGGCAGGTAGGTTAGAAAATTTAAAAAGGGAAATGGATAGGTTAAAGTTAGATGTAATGGGAATTTGTGAAGTTCGGTGGCAGGAGGAACAAGACTTCTGGTCAGGTGACTACAGGGTTATAAACACAAAATCAAATAGAGGTAATGCAGGAGTAGGTTTAATAATGAATAGGAAAATAGGAATGCGGGTAAGCTACTACAGACAGCATAGTGAACGCATTATTGTGGCCAAGATAGATACGATGCCTACACCTACCACAGTAGTACAAGTTTACAGGCCAACTAGCTCTGCAGATGACGAAGAAATTGAAGAAATGTATGATGAGATAAAAAATTATTCAGGTAGTGAAGGGAGATGAAAATTTAATAGTCATGGGTGACTGGAACTCGATAGTAGGAAAAGAAGAGAAGGAAACGTAGTAGGTGAATATGGAATGGGAGTAAGGAATGAAAGAGAAAGCCGCCTGGTAGAATTTTCCACAGAGCCTAACTTAATCATAGCTAACACTTTGTTCAAGAATCATAAAAGGAGGTTATATACATGGAAGAAGCTTGGAGATATTGGAAGGTCTCTGATAGATTGTATAATGTAAGACAGAGATTCAGGAACCAGGTTTTAAATTGTAAGACATTTCCAGGGGCAGATGTGGACTCTGACCACAATCTATTGGTTATGAACTGTAGATTAAAACTGAAGAAGCTGCAGAAAGGTGGGAATTTGAGGAGATGGGACCTGGATAATCTGAAAGAACCAGAGGTTGTAGTGAGCTTCAGGCAGAGCAATGGGGAACGATTGACAAGAATGGGCGAAAGAAATACAGTAGAAGAAGACTGGGTGGCTTTGAGAGATGAAATAGTGAAGGTAGCAGAGGATCAAATAGATAAAAAGGCGAGGGCTAATAGAAATTCTTGAGTAACAGAAAGGCTATTGAATTACAATATTATAGAAATGGAAGAGAATGTAGATGAAGAGGAAATATGAGATATGAAGAGTTTGACAGAGCACTTAAAGACCTAAATCGAAACAAGGCCCCGGGAGTACACAACAATCCATTAGAACTACTGACAGCCTTGGGAGAGCCAGCCGTGCGAAAACTCCACCATCTAGTGAGCAAGATGTATGAGACAGGCGAAATACCATCACACTTCAAGAAGAATATAATAATTCCAATCCCACAGAAAGCTGGTGTCGCCTGCTGTGAAAATTACCGAACTATCAGGTTAATAAGTCATAGCTGCAAAATATGATCACGAATTCTTTACAGACGAATGGAAAAACTGGTATAAGTCGACCTCGGGGAAGATCAGTTTTGGTTTCGTAGAAATGATGGAACACATGGGGCAATACTGACCTTCGACTTATCTTAGAAAATAGATTAAGGAAAGGCAAACCTACGTTTCTAGCATTTGTAGACATAGAGAAAGCTTTTGATAATGTTGACTGGAATACTCTCTTTCAAATTCTAAAGGTGGCAGGGGTAAAATACAGGGAGCGAAAGGCTATTTGCAATTTGTACAGAAACCAGATGGCAGTTATAAGAGTCGAGGGGTATGAAAGGGAAGCAGTGGTTGGGAAGGGAATGAGACACGGTTGTAGCCTATCCCCGATGTATATTGAGCAAGCAGTAAAGGAAACAAAAGCAAAGTTCTAGTAGGTTTTAAAATCCATGGAGAGGAAATAAACACTTTGAGGTTTGCCAATGACATTGTAATTCTGTCATAGACAGAAAAGGACTTGGAAGAGCAGCTGAACGGAATGGACAGTGTCTTGAAAGGAGGATATAAGATGAACATCAACAAAAGCAAAACGAGGATAATGGAATGTAGTCGAATTAAATCGGGTGTTGCTGTGGGAATTAGATTAGGAAATGAGACGCTTAAAGCAGTAAATGGGTTTTGCTATTTGGGGAGCAAAGTAACTGATGATGGTCGAAGTAGAGAGAATATAAAATGTAGACTGGCAATGACAAGGAAAGCGTTTCTGAAGAAGAGAAATTTGTTAACATCGTGTATCGATTTAAGTGTCAGGAACTCATTTTGAAAGTATTTGAATGGAGTGTAGCCATGTATGGAAGTGAAACGTGGACAAAAAGAGAATAGAAGCTTTCGAAATGTGGTGCTACAGAAGAATGCTGAAGATTAGGTGGGTAGATCACATAACTAATGAGGAGGTATTGAATAGAATTGGAGAGAAGAGAAATTTGTGGCACAACTTGACTAGAAGAAGGGATCGATTGATAGGGCATATTTGAGGCATCAAGGGATCACCTATTTAGCATTGGATGGCAGCTTGGAGTGTAAAAATCGTAGAGGGCGACCAAGATATGAATACACTAAACACATTCAGAAGGATATAGGTTGCAGTAGGTACTGGGAGATGAAGAAGCTTGCACAGGATAGAGTAACATGGGAAGCTGTACCAAACCAGTCTCTAGACTGAAGACCACAACAACAACAACAGGAATGACGTTGAGGTATTTCGTTTGCACCTTTTACAGAACACGCAACATGCTGTGTCTTGAAAAAAAAATGTTGTAAAACTCCAAACGGATGTAAAATTGTTCAAATGACCTTACACATCTATTGTAAGTAATATAATATTTGTTCTTAATAATACTTCACAACGGACGGGTATCTGTGTGTGTCCAATAAATGAATCACCTGTATGATAGATATCTTCGTAATGGGGTAGGACCTCTGACCTGTCACGTTGGTCAAGCTTACATCTAGGATCGGATCACGTAAAATAAATGAAGTTTACACAAGGAGAGATAAACCTTGATCACTTCCAGCAGCTCATAACCGACGCCTCCAACTCCATGATATGGGAGAATTTGGGAAGTACCAGACTGTCCACACAAAGTCCTACAGAGTTTTGTGTCGGTCATGGAAAACATTTCGAACAGGTACTTCATTAGAACGACGTTTCAAAAACTCAAATCATCATATTCTCACAGTAGTCCAGCCCATCTCCATAATCAATGACATAAAACAAACGAAACTTTTAGGCCAAATAAATCAAACAGACTGTGAAACAGATGCGCTATCTTGCTGATTACAGAAAAATATGTAGTAAAATAATGAAAGATCAGGACAAACGCAGGACGTAGTGATAGAAAGTAGTGTGAGAATGAAAGAAGACGCAGAAAGAGAGAAGAAAACTTACTTTATGATAGAGTGGGTCACGAAGAGAGGAGGGTGTAAAATGATGCCTGCGGTTCAACCAATTAAAGCATGGGAGACTATACTAAACTTTATAGACAGGCCTACAGCAGTATGTACAGATGATCGTCATCAATCGTTCATCTTCAGAAACTTCACAATAATGAACCCTACAATAAGCATAATATAGCCGGCCGGTGTGGCCGTGCGGTTCTAGGCTCTTCAGTCTGGACCCGCGTGACCGCTACAGTCGCAGGTTCAAATCCTGCCTCGGGCATAGGTGTGTGATGTCCTTAGATTAGTTAGGTTTAAGTAGTTCTAAGTTCTAGGGGGCTGATGACCATCGATGTTAAGTCCCATAGTGCTCAGAGCCATTTGAACCAATAAGCATAATCTCCTTTGATCCAAAAATAATCAGCAATTAGGCATCACTAAAGAGATTCAATGTTGTTTCCCTCAATAACCTTCATTCTTGAGAAGCGAAAACGCGAACTATTTTGGGATCTGCTTCAAACCAAAACTGTAAAGTACCTGTAATTTTCAGACCATTGGTGATATTTTGTCTGAAACGAAAAAAAACAGTTAGTTTGCAACTACGATTCATCCAGCAAATGAGAACTAATAATTTTCCCACTCCATTGTACGACAACCCGCGGGGATGCAACTACTCTCCCACCTCGCATACTTTATGTACTTTACGTCAGGCACAGAATGGAAGATGCAGAATGGAGAAATCACAGACTTCTTATAAACAATCTTGAAAATTGCTGGTTTAATCTTGTCCACTTGCGTTTTGCAAACTGAATGTCGTCTTTACTTCGAAGGGCAGCAAGTAATTTTGTCGAGAATATCCATAATGCTCTTGTGAGGACTAAACTGTACCGTCAAAACAAATCAGCGAGCTAGTCTGTGGTTGGATGGATCCCCTCCAGCAGTCCGGCTTGAGGGACTGCTGATCACTCGAACACTAGACAGCAAACTGAGATTCGTATATATTCCGAGAATTATTTCAGTACTTTGAATCTGTGGTTCATGGTGTGGGTTCCTGTTGTCATGTCCTAGTTCATGAACCACGGGCAACGTATGAGTGGCCAAGTAAGTGGTCCTGACAGTCGGGATACCAGTTACTTTGGAAGAAGGCTGGGCACCTCGGATATATTCTGAGTCGTGGTCGCCTTTGTGCTCAGACGGCAAAGACTACCAAATCCACCGGTTAGTCCCTCAACCGTTAGGGGTAAAACCCAATGGGACTCGGGGCAAGTAAGGCTAGCAACCTGCTGGCAACAATCAGAGAAAAATGCCTCGGACCTTTGGAGGTGACAGAGCCCCACCTCCAATTGACAAACCAGGGACTCCTAAGATACGACTCGGCAAACGAGTGGTAACGAAATGGGGAGCTATTAATATCAATGGGGGCTACTCTGGGAAGAAGGTAGAGTTGGCAGAGGCTGCAAGTAAGATGAGGTTGCCCGCATCTCGTGGTCGTGCGGTAGCTTACTCGCTTCCCACGCCCGGGTTCCCGGGTTCGGTTCCCGGCGGGGTCAGGGATTTTCTCTGCCTCGTGATGGCTGGGTGTTGTGTGCTGTCCTTAGATTAGTTAGGTTTAAGTAGTTCTAAGTTCTAGGGAACTGATGACCATAGATGTTAAGTCCCATAGTGCTCAGAGCAATTTTTAAGATGGGGTTGGATGTTTTAGCTGTTAGTGACATTCAGGTAAGGGGTGAGAAAGAAGAGGAAGTGGGAGAATACAAGGTTTTACCTGTCAGGAGTCAAAGCAGGAGTAGCACAATGGGTTGTAGGGCTTTACGTCTGGAAAGAAATTGAATCCAGCGTAGTTGCAGTAAGATACGTAAACGAACGACTGATGTGGATAGATTTGACAGTGTCTAACAAGAAAATTAGGAATGCGTCAGTATATTCGCTTTGTGAAGAGACAGATCAAGATAAGATCGATAGTTTTTATGACGCACTCATTGATATAGTTGTAGAGTAAAGGACAAGGACAATGTTCTGCTCATGGGTGATTTTAATGCCAGGATTGGAAATCGAACAGCAGGGTATGAAAAGGTTATGGGTAAATTTGGAGAGGATATGGAGGACAAACGGAACGGGAAACAACTCTTGGATTTCTGTGTCAGTATGGGCTTAGTAATCACAAACTCATTTTTTAGACATAAGAACATTCACCGGTATACTTGGGAAGGCAGGGGAACCAGATCTGTCATTGACTATATAATAACAGATCAGGAATTCAGGAAGGCTGCGAGGGACACACATGTATTCAGGGGATTCTTTGATGACACTGATCACTATTTAATCTGCAGTGAAATTGTAATATTTCACAGCTAGATCAGAAATGTAAGGACTATGGTATGAAGATTAACATCTCCTAAACGAAAGTAATGGCAGTGGGAAAGAGATATAAACGGACTGAGTGCCAAATAGGAGGAACAAAGTTAGAACAGGTGGACGGTTTCAAGTACTTAGGATGCATATTCTCACAGGATGGCAACATAGTGAAAGAACTGTAAGCGAGGTGTAGCAAAGCTAATGCAGTGAGCGCTCAGCTACGATCTACTATCTTCTGCAAGAAGGAAGTCAGTATCAAGACTAAGTTATCTGTGCACCGTTCAATCTTTCGACCAACTTTGTTGTATGGGAGCGAAAGCTGGGTGGATTCAGGTTACCTTATCAATAAGGTTGAGGTTACGGATTTGAAAGTAGCAAGGATGATTGCAGGTACTAGTAGATGGGAACAATGGGAGGAGGGTTTCCACAATGAGGAAATCAAAGAAAAACTGGGAATGAACTCTATAGATGTAGCAGTCAGGGAGAACAGGCTTAGTTGGTGGGGTCATGTTACGCGCATGGGAGAAGCAAGGTTACCCAAGAGACTCATGGGTTCAGCAACAGAGGGTAGGAGGAGTCGGGGTAGACCAAGGAGAAGATACCTGGATTGGGTTAAGAATGATTTTGAAGTAATAGGCTTAACATCAGAAGAGGCATCAATGTTAGCACTGAATAGGGGATCTTGGTGAATTTTATAAGGGGGATTATGCTTCAGACTGAACGTTGAAAGGCATAGTCAGTCTTAAACGATGATGATGATGATTTGAATCTACGTGTCTTCCCGTCCAAGCGATGATCAAAAAGATTCCGTTTGAGGCTGCTGACGCCGCGTACATGCAACGTACCTCGACTCCGTTACAGGTATAAAATCACTGACAGGTAAGTAAGGGATTAGTGTGGCGTTCGCGTCTCTCCAATGTGCATACGCTAAATGCGGAAACGTGGCGACGTTATTGCCAAATGCGTCCAACCAGGACCAACATGACGTCATTCTCTTCCTGGCTGCTAGAGGAGAACCACCGGTAGACACCAATCGAAGAATGAAATACGTTTATCGGGCAGCATGTCTGTCTAAAACAACTGTTTCGAAATGGTGGCGATTCGGCACAAGACGCCATTCGATCTAGGAGGACTGCATTCCCATATCGCAAATATCGTAATGCAGAAGTAACGCCAGCTCAAATGGGAGGCACCCATCCTGTAGCCCTGACCTCACCCGATGCGGTTATCAAGGCTTCGATCCCTTAAGAAGGGCCCTGTCGGTTGAGGTTGTGCAGCAAGCAGTTACGAACTTCTACAGGCAGTGGGTCACGGTGTTTTACCAAACAGATACCTTCAACCTGGTGGGTCGGTGGGGGTATTGCCTCATAGCTCACGGTGATTTTGCCTGATTGGCATACCTATTCTGGACTGTACGGCCTTCGAACGGAAACTTATTGATCACCTCTTATATGTGTTCTTGCCATTTCATAGCGTCCTTTTATCTTGTTGCTTGATATAAGTGACATGACTAAGTTCAGAAGCCCATGACGAATGCTATATCCAGAAGTTACGTGATTATTGGTCTTGTTGTTGTTGTTGTTGTGGTCTTCAGTCCTGAGACTGGTTTGATGCAGCTCTCCATGCTACTCTATCCTGTGCAAGCTTCTTCATCTCCCAGTACGTAACCTACATCCTTCTGAATCTGCTTAGTGTATTCATGTCTTGGTCCCCATCTACGATTTTTACCTTCCACGACGCACTCCAAGACTAAATTTGTGATCCCTTGATGCCTCAGAACATGTCCTACTAACCGGTCCCTTCTTTTTGTCATGTTGTGTCGCAAACTCCTCTTCTCCCCAATTCAATTCAATACTTCATCATTAGTTATGTGATCTACTCATCTAATCTTCAGCATTCTTCTGTAGCACCACATTTCGAGAGCTTCTATTCTCTTATTCTCCGAACTATTTATCGACCATGTTTCACTTCCATACATGGCTACACTCCATACAAATACTTTCAGAAACGACTTCTCGACCCTTAAATCTATACTCGATATTAACAAATTTCTCTTCTTCAGAAACGCTTTCCTTGCCATTGCCAGTCTACATTTTATATCTTCTCTACTTTGACCATCATCAGTTATTTTGCCCCCCAAATAGCAAAACTCCTTTACTAGTTTAAGTGTCTCATTTCCTAATCTAATTCCGTTAGCATCACTCGACTTAATTAGACTACATTCCATTATCCTCGTTTTGCTTTTGTTGATGTTCATCTTATTCACAAGAAACGAAATCACTATTCATTACACCATCTGGATAGCATGTGTAAATCATTTTACATTTTTGTATGTGGCAAAAATCAAACAATTATTTGGAGAGGTTTGTTGAGTCAAATGCTAGCGTTTGTAACACGTCTGTTTCTGTGAAGTGCTCATAACTTTAAGGCAGGATTAGTATCTCACTCCGCTCGTTCTGATATGCTTTGTTCCCCTAAATCCCTTCAGGCGGAAGCTGGGACGATCCCTTCAGTAATCTCGTGAGAGATTCCTTCCTGATCTAGTATACATTATACAATGACACTGATGCTGATTATACTTATAGCTCGGATCGAATCCTCCTCCAAGAGCGCTCCCAGCTCCTTCACATCTGGAGGTCGATCAGCTTCGTGGGTACCGCGAGTGTGACATCGCCTGGCAGTGGTGACATTGTTCTGTTGCCTGGGAACGGAACGGGCAGCCATTGTGTGCCAGTAACATTGGCCTGTGCTCCGGTCGAGATCCGGCGTCGCGGCTATGGGCGGCTTCCCTCATTCCAGCGGCGCTATAAATAGCCCCACAGCGCGCCGGCAGCGCACGGGTGGCGGAGCGGAACCAGGGGCGCGCCCCGGTGCGGGCGATAACGTCACGTCCATCCCATCTGTCAGCGCGTGGGCCTGCCAAAGGGCGCTCCCCGCTACTGCACACTACCTGTCTTCATACCATTACACTAGTCGCATCAACGATTAGCGAATCGCCTCCTCGCCAATTGGTGGTTTGAGGTATTTCCAGGGAGACACCGTTTACCTCTTTTCTATCTCCATTCAAAACAGGCAAACAGAAAAATGAACCCCATATGGCGTGGTGCCTCCCCCCATGAACCATGGACCTTGCCGTTGGTGGGGTGGCTTGCGTGCCTCAGCGATACAGATGGCCGTACCGTAGGTGCAACCACAACGGAGGGGTATCTGTTGAGAGGCCAGACAAACGTGTGGTTCCTGAAGAGGGGCAGCAGCCTTTTCAGTAGTTGCAGGGGCAACAGTCTGGATGATTGACTGATCTGGCCTTGCAACATTAACCAAAACGGCCTTGCTGTGCTGGTACTGCGAACGGCTGAAAGCAAGGGGAAACTACAGCCGTAATTTTTCCCGAGGACATGCAGCTTTACTGTATGATTAAATGATGATGGCATCCTCTTGGGTAAAATATTCCGGAGGTAAAATAGTCCCCCATTCGGATCTCCGGGCGGGGACTACCCAAGAGGACGTCGTCATCAGGAGAAAGAAAACTGGCGTTCCACGGATCGGAGCATGAAATGTCAGATCCCTTAATCGGGCAGGTAGGTTAGAAAATTTAAAAAGGGAAATGGATAGGTTAAAGTTGGATATAGTGGGAATTAGTGAAGTTCGGTGGCAGGAGGAACAAGACTTCTGGTCAGTTGACTACAGGGTTATAAACACAAAATCAAATAGGGGTAATGCAGGAGTAGGTTTAATAATGAATAGGAAAATAGGAATGCGGGTAAGCTACTACAAACAGCATAGTGAACGCATTATTGTGGCCAAGATAGATACGAAGCCCACACCTACTACAGTAGTACAAGTTTATATGCCAACTAGCTCTACAGATGAGGAAGAAATTGAAGAAATGTACGATGAAATAAAAGAAATTATTCAGATAGTGAAGGGAGACGAAAATTTAATAGTAATGGGTGACTGGAATTCGAGTGTAGGAAAAGGGAGAGAAGGAAACATAGTAGGTGAATATGGATTGGGGCTAAGAAATGAAAGAGGAAGCCGCCTAGTAGAATTTTGCACAGAGCACAACTTAATCATAGCTAACACTTGGTTTAAGAATCATGAAAGAAGGTTGTATACGTGGAAGAACCCTGGAGATACTAAAAGGTATCAGATAGATTATATAATGGTAAGACAGAGATTTAGGAACCAGGTTTTAAGTTGTAAGACATTTCCAGGGGCAGATGTGGACTCTGACCACAATCTATTGGTTATGACCTGTAGATTAAAACTGAAGAAACTGCAAAAATGTGGGAAATTAAGGAGATGGGACCTGGATAAACTGAAAGAACCAGAGGTTGTACAGAGTTTCAGAGAGAGCATAAGGGGACAATTGACAGGAATAGGGGAAAGAAATACAGTAGAAGAAGAATGGGTAGCTCTGAGGAATGTAGTAGTGAAGGCAGCAGAGGATAAAGTAGGTACAAAGACGAGGGCTGCTAGAAATCCTTGGGTAACAGAAGAAATATTGAATTTAATTGATGAAAGGAGAAAATATAAAAATGCAGTAAATTAAGCAGGCAAAAAGGAATACAAACGTCTCAAAAATGAGATCGACAGGAAGTGCAAAATGGCTAAACAGGGATGGCTAGAGGACAAATGTACGGATGTAGAAACTTATCTCACTAGGGGTAAGATAGATACTGCCTACAGGAAAATTAAAGAGACCTTTGGAGAGAAGAGAACCACGTGTATGAATATCAAGAGCTCAGATGGCAGCCCAGTTCTAAGCAAAGAAGGGAAGGCAGAAAGGTGGAAGGAGTATATAGAAGGTTTATACAAGGGCGATGTACTTGAGGACAATATTATGGAAATAGAAGAGGATGTAGATGAAGACGAAATGGGAGATTCGATACTGCGTGAAGAGTTTGACAGAGCACTGAAAGACCTGAGTCGAAACAAGGCCCCCGGAGTAGACAACATTCCATTAGAACTACTGACGGCCTTGGGAGAGCCAGTCATGACAAAACTCTACCAGCTGGTGAGCAAGATGTATGAGACAGGCGAAATACCTTCAGACTTCAAGAAGAATATAATAATTCCAATCCCAAAGAAAGCAGGTGCTGACAGATGTGAAAATTACCGAACTATCAGTTTAATAAGCCACGGCTGCAAAATACTGACGCGAATTCTTTACAGACGAATGGAAAAACTGGTAGATGCAGACCTCGGGGAGGATCAGTTTGGATTCCGTCGAAATGTTGGAACACGTGAGGCAATACTGACCTTACGACTTATCTTAGAAGAAAGATTAAGAAAAGGCAAACCTACGTTTCTAGGATTTGTAGACTTAGAGAAAGCTTTTGACAATGTTGACTGGAATACTCTTTTTCAAATTCTAAAGGTGGCAGGGGTAAAATACAGGGAGCGAAAGGCTATTTATAATTTGTACAGAAACCAGATGGCAGTAATAAGAGTTGAGGGGCATGAAAGGGAAGCAGTGGTTGGGAAAGGAGTGAGACAGGGTTGTAGCCTCTCCCCGATGTTATTCAATCTGTATATTGAGCAAGCAGTAAAGGAAACAAAAGAAAAATTTGGAGTAGGTATTAAAATTCATGGAGACGAAGTAAAAACTTTGAGGTTCGCCGATGACATTGTAATTCTGTCAGAGACGGCAAAGGACTTGGAAGAGCAGTTGAACGGAATGGACAGTGTCTTGAAAGGAGGATATAAGATGAACATTAACAAAAGCAAAACGAGGATAATGGAATGTAGTCAAATTAAATCGGGTGATGCTGATGGAATTAGATTAGGAAATGAGACACTTAAAGTAGTAAAGGAGTTTTGCTATTTAGGAAGTAAAATAACTGATGATGGTCGAAGTAGAGAGGATATAAAATGTAGACTGGTAATGGCAAGGAAAGCGTTTCTGAAGAAGAGAAATTTGTTAACATCGAATATAGATTTATGTATCAGGAAGTCGTTTCTGAAAGTATTTGTTTGGAGTGTAGCCATGTATGGAAGTGAAACATGGACGATAACTAGTGTGGACAAGAAGAGAATAGAAGCTTTCGAAATGTGGTGCTACAGAAGAATACTGAAGATAAGGTGGATAGATCACGTAACTAATGAGGAGGTATTGAATAGGATTGGGGAGAAGAGAAGTTTGTGGTACAACTTGACTAGAAGAAGGGATCGGTTGGTAGGACATGTTTTGAGGCATCAAGGGATCACAAATTTAGCATTGGAGGGCAGCGTGGAGGGTAAAAATCGTAGAGGGAGACCGAGAGATGAGTACACTAAGCAGATTCAGAAGGATGTAGGTTGCAGTAGGTACTGGGAGATGAAGAAGCTTGCACAGGATAGGATAGCATGGAGAGCTGCATCAAACCAGTCTCAGGACTGAAGACCACAACAACAACAACATGGCGTGGTAGCAACAAAGACTATATAAACAAAACAACATTCCTGGGTGCCTTGCAGATCACTGACATACCCATACAAATATCATTTCTACATGTACCTATATTTAAACTCTGCAAATCACAGTGAAGTACACTGCAGAAGTTGCGTACCCTTGTACCAACTATTGGGGCTTCCTCCCATTCCAGGATCGCAGGAATAATGATTACTTAAATGCCTCTGTGCGTGCTGTAATTAATCTAATCCTGCCTTCGCAGTCTGTATCGGAGCAATACGTGATATACTTGCAGATTTGTCGCTTGTAACTGGTGTCTCAATACTTCGTCACTGGATGATTTACGTCTATCTTCAGTCTTTACCAGTTCAGTTCTTTCAACGTCTTCATGACACACCTCCCATGAGTTGGACAAACCTGTGACTCTTCGTGATACTCTTCTTTGTATCTGTGCAAAATCTCCTGTTTATCCTACTTGGTACAGGTCCCATACATTTGAGCAATATTTTAGGACGGGGCGTATAAGTTTTTTTCTACGCAGCCTTCGTCGTAAGGTCTTATGGGACCAAACTGCTGAGGTCATCGGTTCCTAAGCTTACGCTCTACTTAATCTAACTGAAACTAACTTACAATAACGACAACACACACACCTATGCCCGAGGGAGAACTCGAACCTTCGACGGCGTGAGCCGCGCGGATCGTGACAAGACGCCCTAGCCCGCTCGGCTACCACACGCGGCCTATGCAGCCTTCATTGTAGATTGATTCCTATTCCCTAGTATTCTGCCACTGAACCACAATCTGCCACCTAGTTTACCTACAGCTGAGATTATGTGATAGTTCCATTTCATACCCCTACAAAGTATTAGACCCAGGTATATGAACGAGTTGACCTATTCGATTTGTGAGTAATCATAGGATACTACTTTTTTTCGTTTCGTGAGGCGCATAACATTAGATTCCTCAACACTTAAGGCAAATTGCTAACATTTGCACCGCTTTGGTATCATATCAAGATCTAATTGAATATTTATGCTTTTTTCCTTCACACAGTGCTTCATTGCACCTAACTGCATCATCTGCGAAAAGTCTGAGGTTAGTGTTAATATCGCGAGCAACGTCATTAATATACGACGTGAATAGCAATGATTCCAACACACTTTCCTGGATCACGATTGAAATCACTTCTGCAGCTGTCGATGACTTTTTATTCAAGATAATGTGTTGTGTCATTCACAGCAAACGTTCCTCATCCTAGTCACAAATTTCAGTTGATGCCCTTATACGGTCGTACTTTTGATAATAAGCGTTGATGCAGTACTGAATCAAATACCTTTTTTATGAATCCGTTCCATCTACCTGATTGCCTTGATACGTGGCGGTCAGTGTGTCATGTGGAAAATGTGTCAGTTGAGTTTCCCATGATCTATATTTTCAGAATGCATGCTGACTACCACTGAGGAGGTCATTCTGTTCAAAATGCTATGTTTGAGCTCATAATGCTTTCTATTGGACAGTATTTTCGTCGATCATTGCTGCTACGCTTCTTGTAGACGGTGTGACCTGAGATTTCTTTCATTTACTGGTCACGGTTTTTTGTTAGAAAGATATACGTTAGATTGTAGACAAGAGAGTGGCTAACAGTCGCAAATTCAGCATATAACCTGATAGGGATTTCATTAGGCCCTGGAGCTTTGTTCAGTTTTAACCATTTCAGCTGTTTCTCGACGTCATTGACATTAATTTCTATTTCAATTATCTTTTCAGTGGTACGAGAATTAAGCTGGGCAATATTCCAGCAGTTTCTTTGTAAAGGAAAATTTAAAGATGAAGTTCAGCATTTCTTCTTTCTCTTTGCTACCCTCAGTGTCAGTTTCATTCGTGAGTGGCTGGACTCTGACTCTGGTGCCACTAACAGCCTTTACATGCGACCAGAAGTTCTTTGAGTTTTGTGAAAAACCTCCCTACAATATTCTGCTACGGTAATTACTGAAAGCTTCACGCATTGCTCTCCAGTCAGTCAAACTCATTTTATTCAACATCGCACGATGTGTAGCCCTCTGTTTTCTTTTACGCCTTCTTACAGGTTTTGGAGGAACCTCGCTTTCCATCAGTTTTTTTTTTCCTATGAAATGACTGGTATTACGTAGTAACAGGCGCTGGTAGGTCCAAAAACAGGGTTTATTATCCCAATTAGAAGTTGGTTAACTTCTGATAGACAGTAAATTCTTAAACCGATAACAAGAACGGACTCTCATTAAGGTTCTGTGTCAAATTCTGTTCAGTGTTGTATACAGGACTCCCTAGTTACCGAGAACCATGATCACACTGTGTAAGGTGTCAGGCAAATCCAACACCTTCCATGAAAACCCTGACATGATAGAACATCCGGCAATATGTCAAATGGTTCAAATGGCTCTGAGCACTATGGGACTTAACATCTGTGGTCATCAGTCCCCTAGCACTTAGAACTACTTAAACCTAACTAACCTAAGGACATCACACACATCCGTGCCCGAGGCCGGATTCGAACCTAAGAGCGTAGCGGTCGCGCGGGAATGTTAGAAATGGAGCTGCATGGCACGCCTCACTGCTCTGCAGAGTGAGCTTCTGCCTCGAGGCCTACGAGAAAGACAGGCCACGTTACGAAGGTAGGCCTAGCTAGTTCGCCCAAGTCAGCAGACAAAAACTACATTTCTACACCTGTTTACTCGTAACTAGGTGTGTACATACAAACGAGAATTGTTTCTTCTACTGGAATCCGCTATTATGGAGTCTTACGGTTGTTAGTCCTACAACGATCCGAAGTCCATAGACCTACTTATAATTTGTTACGGCTGTACTGGGTACATTAAAATTGAAATCATGCGAGAATGATTAGCACTTGTGTAAGGCTCCACTTCTTGTATGAAATGAGGACTGTTAATCAGAAGAGACTAAATGCTATAAACAAGCCGTTATACCATTTATATCGATTATTTATCTTAAATTAAATTTTGTTGTAGTACTGTTAATCAGGAAGACTTCATAATAGCATGTTCTAGTAGAAGGTGCAATTCTCGTTAGTACTTACACGCCCAGCTGCGAGTTAACTGGTTTAGAAACGCATTTTGTCTGCTGAGCCTGTCTTTCTCGTGGGCCTCGCTCTCCCTGCTCTAACGTCACGGCCAGCTGTCTGGCGTCTCGGAATATCTCCAACATAAATTACCACACCAATCGAAACGGAACCTAATTTCCTTTTATCTAGCGCCGCTCCAAGAAACTGTGGCGGAAATACGATATCCAAATTACCCCAGCAGCACATTTATACCCTTCTCTCCAGCTACTTCGTGCGTCACCTGCGGCGTTATCGAGAAGCAGGAAAACAACGCCTTCCCTCTTAAGTTCCTCAGTGTTCAACAGGAAAGGTCGCGTTGGACAACGCCGCTTGGTAGGACGAACACAATACAAGAACATGTCTGTGTCTCAAAAACTATTCGCCTAAATATTATGATATACACATATTTGAAACCGTCTTTTTAAGCCCGTCATGTTACTCTAAAATTTAACATAGGGTTCCATTAAAAAAACAAAGATGGCCTCATATCTCTGTAATAAAAATAGCACAACATGAAATGTGAAGTATTCAAGTAGCACCTGTCCCTGCAATTCACTGTCCAAACGGCATCTTTGTATCTATTACGGTTAGGGAGATATAATGGGTGTTATGGTGTTATGACTTAGCTGCCTCACCCTATGTGTATATATCGTTCAATAAGTAATGCCCTAATTTTCTTAAAAGCACACTAATATACATAGATAAACCTCCTTGTTGGTACTTTACATTTGATGTTTCTTCTGTGCGCTAGTGAAGTTTCTAACCCTTCAGGTAGATGGCAGTGTCGTAGTACAGCGTCAAAACGCGTCTACATACGACTCGCGTTAGAAGCAGTGAGTTGTTAGTACAGCGGTGCGGGTCTCCCGCATCGTCCCCTACGCTCCTGGGAGTATGGGACCTCACCCATCCTCATCCATTGAATTCTCGTGTGCAGAAAAAGAAACCGTGGTGAACATCCATAAACGTTTTTGTGCAGTGTATGGCGATGCTGCAACTGACAGGAGTACAGTTGGGCGATGAGTAAAGAAAGTTAGAGCCTCAGGAAATGCAGCAAGAGAGCTCCATGATCAGCTACGCTCGGGACGTCCTGTCACAGCCGCTGCTCCACATATTCTGAATCGTGCTGATGCCATTATTGGTTCCGACAGTCGCATCACAGCTCGACAATTGGCTCTACAGTTGTCGGTCAGCATTGTAAGTGCGTCTGCAGTGATGCAAACTATCGGATATTCAAATAGGTGCTCACAATGTGTTCCACGAATGCTCACAGCGGACCACAAGATTCAAAGAAAGGCCATTTCATCTGAAGTGCTGGAGCGTTCTGAGACTCAGGACAGGCCTTTCTGTCACGGATCGTTACGGGGAACGAAAGCTGGGTGCATCACTTTGCGCTGGAAACAAAAAGGCAATCCATGGAGTGGCATCATCCTAATCCACTACAAAAGAAGAAATTCAAGATAACGCCCTCTGCCAGAAAAGTCATGGTGACAGTCTTCTGGGACAGTGATAACGTCATTCTCGTGGATGTAATGCCAAGAGGGTCAACCATCAATTTAGAGGCATACTTGAAGACTCTGAATAAACTCAAGAACCGTCTCCGACATGTTCGATCGGTCAACAATCCAGCAGAGAAATCTTCAAAAATTGCTCTGAGCACTATGGGATTCAACTGCTGTGGTCATTAGTCCCCTAGAACTTAGAACTACTTAAACCTAACTAACCTAAGGACATCACACACATCCATGCCCGAGGCAGGATTCGCACCTGCGACCGTAGCAGTCGCACGGTTCTGGAGTGCGCGCCTAGAACCGCGAGACCACCGTGGCCAGCAGAAGAAATCTTGCTTCAACACGATAATGCTCTCCCATACGCAAGTCTGAGAACTCGGGAACACATTGTCA
The DNA here is from genome assembly GCF_023897955.1 of Schistocerca gregaria. NCBI lineage: Eukaryota > Metazoa > Arthropoda > Insecta > Orthoptera > Acrididae > Schistocerca > Schistocerca gregaria. The sequence continues at coordinate 662,223,319 of NC_064920.1, forward strand.
AATTGTTTTGGACATAGTTTCCTCGTCCTCCCTACAGCCCAGACCTGGCACCCTCGGACTTCCATATTTTTGGGACGCTTAAAGATTCTCTACGAGGAACAAACTTTGAAGATGGTGAGAGTGTCAGTCATTTAGTGAAACCATGGCTGCGCCTACAGGACAAGAGCTTTTACCAAAAGGGAATACATGCTCTTCCATAAGGTTGGCGTATGGCAATAAAGCGTGATGCAGACTCCGTAGAAAAATAGGACATGGACAAGGCACGCTGATGTCTCTCCAAATTCTACACTTAACAATAAATACGTTCCGAGAAGAAAATGTGGGTCATTGCTGAAAGATCCTCGTATATACTCGTACATGAACACAAACACACACGATCTCGCAATCTCAAATCAGCATTAAGGGTGCAAATCACCAACTCCAATTAACCACCGTGCGCATTCGCATCCTTACAACCTGCTGTGCAGTAGTCTCTGTTTCTTTTAGACGTTTCTTTACTGTGACTGTATAGTATGTAGTGTCCTTCAAATCACAAACTGTTCTACTGGGTACATATCTATCCAGCGCATGGTCAACTATTCTTTTAAACTTGAGCCACAGTTTCTGAACGCGCTCCTATCCTGAGCTCAAAGTTTCAAGTTCCTTAGTGGTATACGCCATTATAGTCCCCTTGTCTAATCTGCTGAGCACATAAATCGTTCTATATGTTTTAGTTGCCCTTCGTACGTTGTTTGTTATTGCTGCTGCAACTACTTTGTTGTCACTGATACTAGCTTCGATACGGACACCCTTAAAAAGGTCAAGTCTACATGTTGCCATTAGATCTAACGTATTACCTTCAACAGTGGGGTTTCGAAGAATTTGTTCGAGGAACTTTTCGGAGCAGGCATGCAGTAATGTTTCAGAGGATGTCTTTTCAGGCCCACAACTAACAAAACTGTATTTATTAGATTTGATTATTGGATGATTGAAATCTCGTCTGATAATTACAGTATGATTGTGGAACTTACATGCTAGTGAACTGAGGTTTCGTCTAAATTTTTCTGTTACATCAGTAGACAAATCTGGTGGTCGATTGCGAGAAGACATTCCAGAAGGTTGTCATCAGGAACACCTTTAGGAAACAAGCGAAGTGCGGAGCAAGACCAGCTGCATTAAAAACAACTGCACAAGCATTATGCTTGTCCACGGCGGAGTATGCACGCATCGTATGTCCAAGTCTGCACATGCCAAAGAAATAAATAAGAGCCCAAAAGACACATAGTGACAAACAACAGGATGCCTGAGACTCAAAGCACTTGGAAAGCTATATGCAGGCATATGCGAAAATTGTAAACTGATCATGTAAAACTATAAATGCTTCAGCACATCATTTATCATTAAGGACGTGATCTGTCTGTATTCTCAGAAACTGAAATCTTTCCGAATTAATTATTATGTGAGTATGTTGAGAAGTATTATGAGAAGTACTGAGGAGTACTAAGTACAGATTAAATTTAATCATTATCGATGTGGCTTGAACCATGTGATGATATTTTTAAATATTTAATTAGCTGCTTATCGGTAAGAGTAGTGCTACTACTACTTTGTATTCCTGTACTTGTATCCAGTTATGTATACCGCAAAGAACAGAGGACCCAAAATAAAACTCCACGTCCGACTGCTTATAACCCTGAATGCCTGTTACTATGTGACCGGTTTGGAACTGATTCACACTTTTGTCATGCAAAAGATGTCAAGCTTGATGCAGTCAATAGGTTAGCCAAGTACCGAGCTATTCCAAGTGGTAAAAATTACTGATGTTTTGATTCTGATATATCACTCAAGTTAATAGCCCTTTCAGAAATTCAAATTGGTTGCTGCTGAGAATATTTTTTATTTACACTGTGTGCTTGTAAATTCAATTTGCACATAGTCGTCTCATAAGTTTGTGTAAATACCAGCAATGATGAAATGAGTATGTAATTCTTTGAATACTTTATTTCATTTTTAGTAAATCACTTTGGCATCATATTAAAGACTATTTGAGGACATACCTCCATGAAAAGATTAGTGGTGTAACTGACTTTACCTACAACAAACTTCAGCTGAAGAACATTTAATTTCTTTACCTATGATTTCATTCTAACTACTTTATCATTTATTTTTAAAATACTTCATAACAAGAAAAATCTCTTTTGGAGGAGTAAACAGAGCTGAGTTATATCAAACTTTTTCTGGGAAGCTTTTTCATGCACTGTAGATAATATTTGAATTAAGTGTTCAGAGCTACATAATTCGTTATTGTCAGAAAAGTTATTAAAAGTAGCTCCAATTTTGATTCCATCTTTTTTTCAGTTAATTTCTTACTGTAAAGAACTTTCGTAATTTCTCTGATTCATTTTTCCTGTATAACCTTTTCCTGTTTTCCATATAGTTTGTATCTTGCTGGAGAAGCTTGTTTGTTCTTGGAAAAAAGGACACAATTTAATGCTCTGATGACTTTGTTTAAAACTGTATAACATAAATTTTAATGTGACTTGACAGTGTGATCATATACGTTCCTTGGAATTAAGTTAATTCTTCTTTTAGTTTAGTATTGTATTATGCCGCCATTTATAAACTTAAGGTTAAAACCAATTAATCTCGTAAAATGCGTTCGTTTGTTAGGGGAACAGCTATCAGAGTAGCACAGGACTACATCAAAGAATAAAATATACATTGAATTAACACTAGAATGTAGTTTTAGCTTACATGCCTCTGTTTGGAAAATATGTCTGGGGTTTTTAACTACTTTCTCATGACTATCAGAACAATTTTCCAAAGCATTTTATTTAGTATTAAATGTTAGCAGCTGAGCATCATGATTTGTGAGATAATTAATAAAGAATTTACAATATGAATTTGTATTCTCAATGTGTGTATAAAATATCATCAATAACAGTAGTACTAGTACACATAATTCTTCTTGTAAATTCTGTGACTGAATTAGATTATATGAAATGACAGGGGAGTCAAGTATAGGTTTGGAACTGGTATGCACTGGCAAACTGAAATAAAATTCTCCATTTAGTATAACCTCATACTGCTTAGAATAAAAGTTAAATAATACATCACACTCTTTCTTGGACAACTCAAAATTTCCACCGATATCTCTGTATTTATGACTGTTACTATTGACTTTCCTCTACAGCACAAGCTTAAAGGTGCTATGACTGCAGAATCTAAGAGTATTGTTACAATGCAGAAATATATTATGGACAAATGAAAAATTTTGTTGAAGTTTTCTCCAGCCAGTGCTAAGCGTATTCAGACCAGGCTAGAGCATTGGAGCAATCAGAATGACAAACGGGCAGAGAGCGATACTGCACAGAATACTGCACCTCCCGGAAGCTACTGCTTCACCTCGGTCAAGCGAGAAGTCTGAATCGTTAATTCAGCATTATGACCTCACTGAGGAGGGACCATAACGACATTCTGAAACCAGAGCACGACTCCACAAGAATGAGTAGATGTTTGACAAGAAAACCTAAAGCTCACTGACATGGCGAAAAGCACCAAGCTCAAGTCCTGAAAGCCACTGTTGTGACTGAGGTGCAGAAAAGAACACTGATGAGCCCAGAAAACTAGGACACATGCAGGCATCCTTCGCAGTGCTTAACTTCATTGCCTCAGATGGAGAACAACAAATACAGTCAGGTTTCCGGGGCCACATCCTATTCAGTTACAGTGAGCCAGTTAAGATGCAGACCCTGTAATGTGCTGTCTACCGTTCGCCAGATGGCTTCTACCTTCGAGATTGCTCCCTGCCTGGTCTACCAAACTAACATCTCATATGCTGATGTAAAATCTTGGCGACTTCCACCTCTGGTTTCGTAAGACCCTAACTGATGGTTCTGGTGCATCGTCAACCTACCCCCATTTCTGGGAGGTACACTATAGGCAGCTGCCCCCGCTCCCACCCGGCCGCAACCCTTCCCGACATTCATCTGTGAGCAGACACTGGCATTCGTGGCTTAGCTATGGTGGAGAGACATGTGGTAACCCTGCACTACCATCTACACTCCTGGAAATGGAAAAAAGAACACATTGACATCGGTGTGTCAGACCCACCATACTTGCTCCGGACACTGCGAGAAGGCTGTACAAGCAATGATCACACGCACGGCACAGCGGACACACCAGGAACCGCGGTGTTGGCCGTCGAATTGCGCTAGCTGCGCAGCATTTGTGCACCGCCGCCGTCAGTGTCAGCCAATTTGCCGTGGCATACGGAGCTCCATCGCAGTTTTTAACACTGGTAGCATGCCGCGACAGCGTGGACGTGAACCGTATGTGCAGTTGACGGACTTTGAGCGAGGGCGTATAGTGGGCATGCGGGAGGCCGGGTGGACGTACCGCCGAATTGCTCAACACGTGGGGCGTGAGGTCTCCACAGTACATCGATGTTGTCGCAAGTGGTCGGCGGAAGGTGCACGTGCCCGTCGACCTGGGACCGGACCGCAGCGACGCACGGATGCACGCCAAGACCGTAGGATCCTACACAGTGCCGTAGGGGACCGCACCGTCACTTCCCAGCAAATTAGGGACACTGTTGCTCCTGGGGTATCGGCGAGGACCATTCGCAACCGTCTCCATGAAGCTGGGCTACGGTCCCGCACACCGTTAGGCCGTCTTCCGCTCACGCCCCAACATCGTGCAGCCCGCCTCCAGTGGTGTCGCGACAGGCGTGAATGGAGGGACGAATGGAGACGTGTCGTCTTCAGCGATGAGAGTCGCTTCTGCCTTGGTGCCAATGATGGTCGTATGCGTGTTGGCGCCGTGCAGGTGAGCGCCACAATCAGGACTGCATACGACCGAGGCACACAGGGCCAACACCCGGCATCATGGTGTGGGGAGCGATCTCCTACACTGGCCGTACACCTCTGGTGATCGTCGAGGGGACACTGAATAGTGCACGGTACATCCAAACCGTCATCGAACCCATCGTTCTACCATTCCTAGACCGGCAAGGGAACTTGCTGTTCCAACAGCACAATGCACGTCCTCATGTATCCCGTGCCACCCAACGTGCTCTAGAAGGTGTAAGTCAACTACCCTGGCCAGCAAGATCTCCGGATCTGTCCCCCATTGAGCATGTTTGGAACTGGCTGAAGCGTCGTCTCACGCGGTCTGCACGTCCAGCACGAACGCTGGTCCAACTGAGGCGCCAGGTGGAAATGGCATGGCAAGCCGTTCCACAGGACTACATCCAGCGTCTCTACGATCGTCTCCATGGGAGAATAGCAGCCTGCATTGCTACGAAAGGTGAATATACACTGTACTAGTGCCGACATTGTGCATGCTCTGTTGCCTGTGTGTATGTGCCTGTGGTTCTGTCAGTGTGATCATGTGTTGTATCTGACCCCAGGAATGTGTCAATAAAGTTTCCCCTTCTTGGGACAATGAATTCACGGTGTTCTTATTTCAATTTCCAGGAGTGTACATTCCGTACAGAGCTACTGAAGTTTACTTGTGTATATGCCTCTGATGTCCATGCAGTGCCCTAGTAACAAGCTGTTTTGTGCTCGACGTCACTGTACGAGGTATACCTGCTTCCCACTACCCTGCAGGGCACTGCAGAATTATCGCAGTGGCCACGATTGGGACAAAGGCCTAAAGAGACCACTGAGAAGTCACATCAACACGTTACACCCTTAGTGCTGTGTCCACAGCCCCCATCGCTGCTGCTGCGGAGATGATTCAGTTGTAGCATTTAAATCAAATAAATTTATCTCTAGCTAATGCTGTTTCATTAGCAAACAGAGTGCCAACTGGCCGTCATCACTGTATTCCACAATTGACCATGCCACAGCCCTTAAGGAGTCAACATTTTAATATTTGTGTAGCCGGCCGGAGTGGCCGAGCGGTTCTAGGCGCTACAGTCTGGAGCCGCGTGACCGCTGCGGTCGCAGGTTCGAATCCTGCCTCGGACATGGACGTGTGTGATGTCCTTAGGTTAGCTAGGTGTAAGTATTTCTAAGTTCTAGGGGACTGATGACCTCAGCAGTAAAGTCCCATAGTGCTCAGAGCCATTTGAACCATTTTGAATATTTGTATAACTTCTTAACACACCTTCTTTCTGCATATTTCTCCTGCAGCAACTGGATGTTGGGTAATTTTGAAACATATTCGCTAATACTACTACTGTCATCAAATGATGAAATCTATATTATATCTAGAAGTTTCTTTAGGTTGTAGGTCTTCTAAGCAAATCAGATGTTCGTTACTTTTATTTTCCATCTTTTCTTATTTTTTACAGTGAGTTGAATTTACCTACATTTATACATATCTTTACACTATCAAGCTCGAAATTTTTGGATTTTTTTACTTCCCTTGAGACTATTAGCGTCACTTCTGGGAGAACACACTAAAACGTGCTCTCTTTACGTTAGAAACTAGACTAATACTCACATTAGGGGCAATGGTCCCACTATAGGCCCTCCATTTTCCCCTTAAATATTCTGCTAGTGAAATAGCCACTTTACATTTCCTGTTGATTCAAAATGTTTGCACTGCTCTGAATCAGGCTTTGTCTCAGGCTTTTAATTTGGATCATAATACCATAACCTGTATTGACCCAGTCTCACAGCTTATCTACCATTGTGTTGGTAATCCAGACAACGTAAAGACAGAAACATGGTTTGTGTTTCCAATTTCTGTACTGTCAGTTACTATGGCTGAGTTTAAGTTTTAGTAGTATAGCAATGTCCCTTCCAGGGACTTGGCACTTGAAGTGTCCACTGAGTCAAAGCTGCAGTCATCAAAAAATACAAGGTGGTGATGGCGGGAAATTTAAAAAATTCTAAGATGGCGGAACTAGCCCAGTTATGTTAGCTTCGTAGACCCTCTTTCCTGTTGTTACAATTCAAGATGGTCCTATATTCAAAATATTTATGTCAAATAATGAACCTATCGTGTCTCATGTGCAGACAGAGCATCAAAAATAGATCTGCTTGACCTGAACTGCGTAAAATTATGACTTTGTTTAAAAAATATTGTTGGTACTTCAGTATTTCTTTGTTGAAAAATACGTAAGCTTCAACTGAATTTCGTAAATAGGTGCTACGTTCAAAAAACATTGCTATACCATAGCATTTAACTATTTAAAAATATATAAAATTCACATGAATCGCATTAAAGTTGCGCTATGTTAAAGAAAGATGTTGACAGTACTGAAGTATTTCAAAGAATAACAAAAAAATAACATTCAGCTCAGTTATGTAAATTGGCACTATTCACACCTTTCTGTCTCTCTCTCTCTCTCTCTCTCTCTCTCTCTCTCTCTCTCTCTCTCTCTCTGTCTCTGTGTCTCTCTGTAATGCTTACTTACATGAAGGACAAACAACATAATATATTACAGATACAATGAGAGATAAAACAGTGCTCTAGATATAAATTTTGTTATAAAAGGGTTACACTACAAAGGAAATTGCGTGCACACTTGATTACTTCGTAGAGTTTAAGACAATTCTGATCAAGTAAATTTACATACTAAATTCATAATAGCCTGCGTCATGTACTCTAAGGTGAGAGATATTCAGAGAATAACTACTACAGTGTTTTACATTTTCACCCATACACTAGAATTGTTACATGTCACATTCAATGTTTTTATATTTTCCACATAGACACAATAAAATCAGCTACATTGTTCAAGTGATAGCGATCCCAAGCTAAGGTAGTCATATCAATTAAAAATACCGTTTCATATCTTTACTTTTTCGCGCATACAAAATTCAGTCAGTCAGTCCCATGTTCCAGGCAGTCGTAACCTTCGTGCTAAAGTATTTACATTTTTCTCACATGCACAACAAAACCGACTGTCTCCACAGATGAATAGTTGATGCCGCTAGCTTGAGTGATGAAGGACCTGGGTTCAATTCCCGGCAGATTTTCATATTTTTGGGAGACAAGGCAGTCTGAGATGGGGACCACACAACTTCGTGAAGTCAAATGAGGAAGCAGCAGTGATCCTAGCTAAGGTATTCACAAATGTTACAATTCATATTTCATGTTTTTAAATTTTCAGACACTACTGATCTGAAGCTGAGGTATTCACATCACTTACAATTTACATTTTTTACGCACACATATATCCTAAAATTAGTAACAAAATCACATTTTACATTTTTTATATACACCTGCCCCACACGCAAAACAAAAAACAATCTTCACCGTGTTTTTGCATTATTCACACATACACAATAAAGTCAGTCAGCCACATGTGCCATCAAGCTGAAGATTTACAGTATCTGGAAGCATAAAACTTTTATCATCAACATAACTTGTGTTCCCAGAATGAGATTTTCACTTTGAAGAGCGTGCGCTGATATGAAACTTCCTGGCAGATTAAAACTGTGTGTCGGACCGACATTGGAACTCGGGACCTTTGCCTTTCGCGGGCAAGTGCACTACCGTCTGAGCTACCCAAGCACTACTCACAACCCGTCCTCACAGGGAAAGTCTCCGAGTTCGCAAATATTTCAAGTTTTTGTATGATAAATTAAGCTATCTGTATCTCTGTAACACAGTTTTACATGCTTTCCCAGAAATTGGTTTGGTGTACAAAGTGTAAAGAACATAACAGTAGATATTTCTATTGATGCCTGAGGACGATGTACTGAGCAACATTACATGAATATTTACACCATTTGCAGACATAATTACAACAACTACAAGTCCTATGTTTTTAGGTTGGTTAGTACCTCCATTTATGTGTGGCAGCAGCAGATCAAGTGTTGAAGTGTGGACGTGTGCATGCGAAACTGGTACACTATACCGACAGGTGTAGTCCGTTTACTGGTGCAGCTATGGCACTGCAGCAAACATCAGGTCGTAAAGTTTGTGACGTGGAAGACTGTTTGACACAGAGAAAAAACAACCGATACAATGATATATGTTCACCTGAAGGTATTAATATAAAAATGTCTGCACTTATAACTGTTACACCTTGCGCATCTCTAATGAAAGTCCTTAAGAAGGCCTTTCGAAATATCGAACACTATATTAAGCCTGATCAGTGCAATATCAACTAAATTTTCGTTAAAACTGATACGCCTTTGAAAATTTGATCTGACAATTAATGCAGCAGCTCCATATCTGCCTTCCCAGAAAGTCGTTCGTTTTATGTCTGACGTATTTCACTTCGTTTTCATGGTTTTATGAAGAACACTATTACTCATCGGTTTGAAAACTTTTTCTCAAAACCATTTCTTGCAGTCACACGTTTTTGTGCATTATTCTCAATGTATGGTTTCATCCAGGGAGTTTGTCTAAATGATAAAATTCTATGAGGGTGTTTTAATATAAATTTATGTTGCGTAATTTTTTCCCCATTTCTGTAATGAACGACATAATTTTTCCTATCGTATCAAGTCGAAATTAATTTCTTGGGCTTGCTACTGTCGGATGGACGAGACATTTTTCACGGCATAAGTGCACATCTCAATGAAAATCATGTTTGAGATCCACTTATAAAATGTAGCCTGTGCTGGAATGATCTTGTACATTTTCCATATCAAACGTTTCAACACTCTCTGCAGAGTGCCCTAGAAAACTGGACACAGGATATATTACAACATTGCCTAGTTGTAAAGCCTATTCAGATGAAGACATGTAATGTTAAGTGTAATCAGTTTTGTCTTTACCGTGATAACAAGCCATGAATCTGTTGTTTTGCAACAACAGGTCCATATGAATGATGAACAATACCACCTCTAAAGCCTCTTTAATAAACTGAAGTTGCTGAGTATCTGTTACAAGCTGCAATTCTGCTATAGCAATTTTCAGGAAAACATCCTATGCCTAACCAAGTTAAGAAATGTAATGAGCATGATGTGATTCACATGTTTAAAGACATAGGTAGCGAAAGTTTCTGAACAGATCTGCAAGCAGTAATCGATCAATCTTCAAAGATAAATTGGATTACTCAAACAATCATACGGAAAACTGCCCTTCTGATTGACTAAATTAAACTCACAATAACTAGGAAAATATCTCCTCACTGTCTTGAGTTTCTCTGATTCCAAGTATGATGCACACTTCTCGAGGGAGCATGTCAAAAAGTAAGTGAATCGATAGATCAGAAACATATATTGCATCTCCTCTCTTGGTGCGTTATTGAAATACTCTTCCTAAATGACTTATATTTTACCATATTCGATAGCAGCAGAGAAACGTGGCACAGATTTCGTTTAACTTCTTCATCACTGTCTGTCTTCGTTTGTTCACCTATGTTCATGATCTAGAAATGACCACTGTAATTGCTCCGGTGTAATAAAACTGGCACTTTATAGTGAGACTTGTAGTTCCACATTGCAGCTGGGATGTGTAGTAGCCGATGAACGCCAATGAAATGTCAGTGATCTGTATTTAACGTCACCTTCCTTAAACAGTTTTCGGCAAATATCATGGACATCTGCTCAACGAAACACTAATTTTTTTTTCAGGGCTTATTTTCATCTGTTTACTGTCAAATAAAACCTCCTTCGAAGTCTCACCTATTACATACAGACGTTCAGTGAACCATTTCATGCAATTTCTGCCACTGTACAATTTAAACTCAGCATATCCGTGCTCACACCCACAGTGTGCGTAGAAGGCTATGTTGAAAGGTATATGCAGATGTACCTGATGGTAATATGAACTGCGTGACTACATGTAGCAACCGGTTCTAACATGCATTCCATGTCTGCTTAAATTACAAAAGGCTCTTAGCTTGTTACTAAAGTTGGCAAATTTTACATACTCATTCTTACCACTAGGCATTATCCTGCTGACTGGCTTAAATTGTGCGAAGTCGTCCGAGTATTCATTTAAAATACCTATAGACTGAAAATAACACAGACAACAGTCACATATTTTGGTAGATCTGTAATGAACAGTATTGCTACTATCCGTTAATCTCGACAAATTCTTTATGTGATAGCAACAGTAAATATCTGTATTAGCGACCTGCAACATTAACAGATGAACATGTTTCTCACGACAGTGCCTTGTTACACATACAACTGTAAAAACCTTTCTCTTCTCTCTTGTCTTCCTCAGTCACCCACTCATATTCAGAATATTGGATGCAATAGACGTTAGCAAAAATGCCCTCAGTCTGCTTTTCGAATATCTGTACATGCTTCAACTCAGTAGGGAACGGTAGGTTGGCAAAGTTTAATATGTTTGCGTATAGAAAGTAGTTAGACACAAACCAGTTAAATCTGACCGCTTAAAACACGCTTTGTCAAATGACTGAAAGCTTATTAGTGCAATATTCTTTGCTGTGACTTTTGGCAGATTTGAGTACAGCCCTGCATAAAATCCCTTGTCTTCATTAACATGCAACTCAACTGTTTCTTTCAGTACCAAACTTGAACCTCTCTTTTGAAAAGTCTTCGGTTTCTTTGACAGCTAATCAGTAACATTAGTTGAATACCAATCATTTCTAATTTTGGATGGCGTTAAACTTGCATTCTTTGTATTGACGTACATTTCTTTTATTTCGCCTAACTTGGGCGAGAGAAAGTTGCAGACTACGGGATATTTGATTGTAAGAGATTTGGTAATTTGACTCACTCTGTTCTCAAAAAGGTAATAAGTCCAAGAATTGTCGAGACTTCTTAAATCCACCATGATTAACTGTCATACCTGTAAATGTCCGAATTTTAAATGCCAATTCAGCAGTAACGCATTCAAGATCACTGGTTCGATTTAATTTAACACATTGTTGAGATGGTTACCTATTATTACAAACTTGGCACTTCACTAATACGATAATCTTGCTAGGTTAGCCTCAAATGTTCACAGTGTTCAGCCTCTGAGATTCGTCCGTCGGTCTTCGATCCTCGACTGCTTTTCCGATTGTGTACTGGACGACAGCTACTACAGTTTTTCGACAGATACTAGATGACAGCTCCTGTAGGTTCTGCAAAAGTGAATGAGGGCAGCATCTCTGAGCTGCAGCTAGTAATCAGAAGGGGGAACGTGGAAGAGTAGTGAATAACAGACTTGTATAATGTTTCTGGTGAGTTCTGTGCTTGTGCGAAAGAACTGAACTTCGTGACGACTGCACGATTGGGTATTAGACTGCAGCAGCTGCTCTCTCTCTTTCTCTCTCCCTTCCTTTCCACCTATTTGCAGATCCTGCAACACTGATTGAGAACAAAAAAGCATGCCTTAGTTACTATAAGTAATCAACAGGTGAAAGATGTACGATTGTTGACAGTAATACATATGTCAGACATACATTTTTTGTTGCGCTCATGTACAAGAAGAAAGGCGCCGCTAGTTCAGTGATGTTTATTCAAAGAAAAAAAGACTTTTCGTTTAAGGATGACGTATGTGGTGGTTCAGCATTGATAACATGATACTCCACGGAAGCCTCAGTTTTATAACCTACCTTCGTGCTGAATTGTCAGATAGTAAGTGGTCTCCACAGGCACATTCAGGGTTCTGTTACGTTTCCTTCTAATGTACGAGTGTGAAATGCTTGGCCAATAAGTACCAAATAGTTCCCAATACTTCCGACTTGCTCTGCCATGTTCAAATTTGTTCCAACAGCAACTATGTTAAGTCAGTAAGATGTGACAAATCGAGTTTTGTCAGAATCATCATACATCGCTGATGGGACTCAAATGCACACGTGCTTCCAGATTTCAAGGAACAGGAAACATAATATTGAAGGAGGTGTGCCTTCAATATATGCATATTCAAGAAACTGCTAAAGCAGTTTCAAATGCAGGTGTCAGCTACTCATCTCTATGTTGCGTGGCTACATTTGTTTTGTAGCAATAACTGTAGCTTTGCGGTGAAAAATATCTTGGCAACATATGACAACACTGGTGATACGAAATTCTTGCGAGTTCTTATAACAGTGTTGTACTTAGCGCTGCTCACCGGCTGCAGGTCAAGGCGCCCACTGCCCGCCGAGGGAATGCTCATTGCATTTCAGGGCTTAGCAGCGCGTGCAGTCAATTTTATATTACAGAAACGGTCGTAACTTCAAATCAGTACGTTAAAGTCTTTCGCAGAGTTTTAACATTAATTGACGCAAAAGTGTATAACTTGTACAGGCGGATATTTTGAGAAAAAAATAGAAGACTTAGTTTTTGTAAAAATATCACGGGCGGTTGAAGATGAAAAGACCGTCACAGCAGAGGAAAATCTACTATTCTCATTTTATGTGCCAAGTAAGGACAAAAACAACTGTAGTTTTCTCGTCCAATAGCGCTATCCCTTACATCAGTGTTAGAAAAAATAAAGTGCAAGTTGCAATAGTTTATAAGAAAATATCTTTTTGCATGCTGCACATGGTTTTTTAATTTTATTTATGCACCCAGAAGTGTTTCAAATTTTAGCAAGGCGTCTTCAGTGGGTGTCGAACATTGGAAGATTTTTCGTTTTGCGTTGAAAATGTGGTGGAACTTAAGGTAAATCATCTAATTCATTATTTTTTTCCATGGAGAAATAGGATATGGAACTGCAATAGAAAATATAACGATAATGAAACTTCATGACAGATCAAAACTGTGTGCTGGACGGAGACTCGAACTCGGGATGATAATATTATGTAGTATTTCTGAGGCTTTGTGACACGGAGAATGCGATTACAAACGTTAAATGCAGCAGTGTGTGGGAGAATTACGTTGGAATAACTTTTAGGTTTCCATTGCTCGAAGGTTTATTCTTGATGCCTAAAAATTTGGACGTCACTTGAAATAATATACTATGGAAGATTTTAACAGTGTGCATGACACTGCACAAAAATACGATAAGCGAAGGAAGAAGTGATTCTGGCAAATGTCTATCTTTAATGAAAGCGTTGACAAAATGAAAGAGGAAATGTGAATTCATTTCAAGAGTTGCTCGGGAGTCACTATGTCTTTGAGTTGGTCGCACATCCGCGTAGGTGGTTGTTTATGTTCAAGGGAATGTGAGACTGGAGTTACTTTGGCATTTGATGAAATCGTGTTGCGTTCCAGTGTCTGCAGGTGTGGTTTGTGATTTTTTTAAAGCCAACATTGTCCAGTAATGAATGCCAAATAGTCTGGTGTTGTTACTTCCTTGGCTATGTTGTGTTAAACAGCTGGCTGGAGGAAGTATGTCACTGACTAGATTTTCTCGTATTACTGAAGTAATACGAACGTTATTGCTCTAAAGCTAAGTGACCCCCAAAGAATTGAAACTGGCCCAATGGCCGAGCAAAGAGGTTACCACAGGGCTTGTATCGACTAATTGAAACCGATTATAGCAGACTTCCTGAAAGAATAGCAAAGATATCGTGATCCACTAGGAACAAACGATACTGGGTAAAAATGAAAGTGCCTAACAAACAGGCACTTTTCACAGTATTCAAAGATATTCTCTAGAACGTTTTGAAAGAGAAGAGAGAAAAGTGTGTACAAAGCTTGTTCCGCACACTTTGACTCTCGAACAAAAAGAACTACTCATGGTCACCTGGCGCGACCTGGTTGAAATACAAAACGCAGACAATTGTAATCCGGAAAAAATCATCATTTGTGAAGAGAAATAGTGTTTTCAATATGAAGCTACCACAAAACGACAAAGCGCAGAAAATCACAAGAGGGGTTAACGTTACGACCGACATTTAAGCCAATGTGACGCGTATGAACAACACACGAAAGAGAGGCTTTTCTGAAAATTTCGCATGGTATTAAACTCAAGTGCGGATAGATTATGTAGAACATGAAAACCACCATCTGAACTTTTCTCTATTTTTCTATTAATCTAGTCTCGAAAGATTTTGGAGAGGCAGAGCGTTGCGTTCTGCCATGAAGAATCAAAGTGTTGTTGTTCTCGTCATCTTCTGTTTAGCTTGACAAGTCTTATCGCAGTGATGTTCCCACTTCAGTGACGGGTCTTTTACGTCGATTTGTATGTGTTTCACAGAGTGATGCCATTTCAAATTACATTCGACTTTTGGTTTGCTTGTTCCGGGCGATGTTGAAGGGCGCTGACTTGTGTCTTTGAATGATGTGGTTAAAGGGAATTTCCCTCGCAGTATTCTGACACCTTGGTTAGAGCGCGTTCCATTTTTTGTTCTACCTCTTATAATAGATCTTTCAAGGAAAAAGAAAAATTCTGTAGGGAATAAATATTCCGAGTAGCGCAAGGAATTAATTTATATACATGTGACAGACGTAAGGGATAATGTCTCACACAATTTTTTTCTGAAATAAAAGACAAAAACTTGCAGTTATTATTCTTCTGTTCTGTCTGTTAAGGTTTGAAGAGGAACGTCTTAGCGCAATGTACCAAACGCTGTACAATTATTTAGCTGACAAAGCAAGTTTTCAAAGTATAGGTGTTTCATTTAAAATGACATTATACTGAACCAAACTGATTCTCTGATAATCAATTTGTATTTATGTAGTAATATTTCGCAGCAGGCAGGCCGAAGATAATTGATGAAGCATAATGACTGTTAACTATCATTTTATTAATGGTCCCGTATCATGATATGTGTCCTTTCAGACCAGCAACTTGTATGTTTTAAATATCCAAGTCTAATGTTTCCTTGCCCGGCGACCACAGAAATTCCATTTGAGAGACCACAACTCAAACCTGTAATAAGAATATTTATGTCATTTTTTTATGAATGAGACAACCTTTACTCTTCAGAACTCTGTTCTTGAGATGTGATGGACAAATCGCCGGGTTACAGGAAGTGAGTCCTGTAAAGTGACGTTGGTTGGTCACTGGCGTGCGGGCTGAATAGGAAGGGCGCAGGATACTGGGATCAAAAACAGCGGACGATCGGCCAAGTGGACAGAGGGACACGTGGAGCGTCCCTGCTGAGGATCGCACGGTGCGTGGAGGCCAGGCGGCAGGCGCTGGTCGTGACGTCACGGGCCGCAGCATGAATGGCCATTCCTCGGGGTTCGATGAACCCGTGCCGGCGGCCGCTGCGCGCAGCGTGATCCGTGGGGAAGCAAAGGCAGGGCGGAGCGCTCTTTCTGGAACCCGTCGCACGTCGGCCGCTTTGTGCCGGCTCGGTCTGCTGAAATACTGCGAGGCGCGGGCAATGTCGCCGACTCATTCCGAGAACACACGGCTTAGTCACCAATTTCGTCGCCAGCAGGACAAAGAACTTAGCCATGCAGGCAGCAACGCTACTGCAACTGTGACATGCTGTGACCATAGACGGTGCTAAAGTTCTTTTCGTATCAACCTCAAGAAAGCAAAATAAGAATCTGCAAGCATCTGAAATCTGGTATATATGCAAACAGGAGACTAGAAACTACAGGTGCACGCGATGTTAGAAGTGAAGAGAGATTCTGTACTTCGTATGAAGAGAAGAAAATGTCGCAGCACTATGGGAACAGTCTAAACCATTGGAAAGAATCAAGATATAAGAAAAATAAACATGAATCACAGTCATTTGTAAACAGTAACATTAGTCAAAATCCCTTGAAAAGTAATAGCATGCCCTTAAAACTATTTACGACTACGTGTCAATAAACTGAAGGGCTTTGTGTCTCAGAGAAAATCAAAAATATTATATACTAAGGTGCATGCAAAAGAAATTAGTCAGATGTAGGAGTTCATTGGTTGGGTTTTATGCAGCACACAGCGCCTTTAAGCACCATGTGAAAGATTTCCATATTCCCTCGTTCGCAGCATGCAGCCAGCCGGAGTGGCCGTGCGGTTCTAGGCGCTACAGTCTGGAACCGAGCGACCGCTACGGTCGCAGGTTCGAATCCTGCCTCGGGCATGGATGTGTGTGATGTGTTCTAGGCTACTGATGACATCAGAAGTTAAGTCGCATAGTGCTCAGAGCCATTTGACCCATTTGCAGCATGCATCAGTCATTCATAAAAAATGAACAGGTCCTTTCTGTAGGAAATTTAATGTAGGTAAATTTCGTATACGATTTCACTGAAGGCCACAGTTTTCGAGTTATTCAAGAAAAACGCGTCTGAAGTTCACTTTTGTATGTTTTTCTTGAGTAATTGGCCTCTAGCGAAAACACATTCCAGAGCAAAATTTAATTACATAGAATTTCCTACAAAAAAGTCCTGTTCCGTTTTTCTGTAGGTCTAACAGTCCACACGTGGCGAGTGAGAGAATATGAAAATATTGCACTTGGTACTAGAAGTCGTTGGGAGCTGTTTTTCCAATTTCCTGTTATTTTTGAAGGGATTGCGGGTTGCATGAAATGCATAGGTAGGGGCAGCTGAATCACCTTTTATATACATATGTATGGTACTTTCAGAATCTTGAAATTCAGCGAGAAACTTGCGGACACTGGCAGTGCAGAAATTGCAAAATGTTAGGCCATAAAGGAGATGGGATTTGGAGAAACTGAAGGAACAAGAGGTTGATAGTTCCTGAGGGAGCCTTCGGCAGTACTGCAATGAATCACACAGAACAGAATACAGTAGAAGACGAATGGGTATCTTTGAGAAATTAAGTAGGGAAAACAGTAGAGCATCGTACAGGGAAAAAGACCTGACCTAGAAGGCGTTCTAGGATAACAGAGGGGATAATGAATTTAATTCACGAAACCATAAAATATAAAAATGTAGCAAGTTAAGCAGGTGAATGGGAAGATGACATCTAAAAAGTGAGATTGACAGGAAGTGCAAGCAGGAATGGCTAGAGAACAAATGCAGATCTGCAACTATATGCATAACCAGGGAAGATATGTGCCGCATATAGCAAAAATTTAAAGAGAACTTCGGAAGAAAGAGGAGCATTGTACGTATCAAGAACTCACATGGGAATCCAGTAATAAGCGGAGAAGGGGTGAAACATATAGAGGATCTACATAGGAAAAACGAACGTGAGAACAAAATCAGGGAAAGGAAAAAGAAATTAGGTGAAGATACTAAGAGAAAAATTTGGTAGAGTGCTGAAGGAACAAAGTCGAAACGAAGCCCTAGTAGACGCCTCTCCCGCAGAATTACTGAGAGCCTTGTGAGAGTCAACCAATGCTAAACTATTCCACATGCTGTGCAAGATATGAGACCGGTGAAATACCCTCAGATTTCCACAAGAATGTAATAATTCCCATTCCGATGAACGCAGATGATGACAGGTATGACCATTACCGAACCAACAGTTTTATAAGTCATGGTGGCAAAATAATGACTTGAATTATTTACAGGAAAATGGAAAAAAATGATAGAAGCCAACATCGGGAAAGATCAGTTTAGGTTTTGGAGAAGTGTAGAAACAAGCGAGGCAATACTGATCCTATGATCTGTCATAGAAAAAAAGATGGAGAAAGATACAGTAATATTTACAGTATTTTTAGATTTAGACAAAGCTTTTGACAATACTGAGTGGACTACACTCTTTGAAATTCTAGAAATAGTAAATACAGGGAGTGAAAGGTTTTTTAACAATTTCTATAGAATCCAGACTGTACTTACAGGAGTCAAAGGACATGAACGGAGGTCGCATTTGAAAAGGGAGTGAGACAAAATTGTAGCCTATCGCAGATGTTATTCGATCTGTGCATGGACAAGCTGTGGACAAGCTGGCCACATCCCGAGCACGTCTTCGGTTGACCATCATAAATTATAATTGGCGGCAGCCACCAACATATAAATAGGACGGCACATGTCTGGTTAGCTCTATGTGGATCTGTCGTACTCCATTGAGAACCGGGTATGTGGTGGATTGAATCCACTTTTCATCTGCACGGCTAATCACCTTTCCATTTGGGCGGAATGCAGATACCACTGCTTCTGAAGGCACCTTGAAAGAGAGTTCAAATACACAGTCTGCAGTCCACGTCCCACATATTCACCGATGTGTCCATCAGAGTGACGGAACTTAAGACCACTTCGAGTTGTATTTAGAATTTCACATATTTCTTCATTAAGCAGTTTCAAGTGTACCACACTGCTCACTATAGACAGGTGGATGCCAACAAGATCGTCGCAATCAATCTTGACTTCTTCTCTGATAAACTGTACGATTTCAAGTGCTTATGGTCGGGCATTTTCAGGTGAAGAGCTAATCTTCAGTGTCGATTTTCTGTGGGCATAAGCCATTCTCTTTCGAAGGAAATATAGCGCGCTCGGACGGCAGAATCACGTAAACAAGACGTCCGTGTCGCTAGCGTGCCGAAAGGCGACTGTTTTGGCGATCCGTGCACGATTCACGGCCCGACGCAAACTTCATATGCTATCGTTCCTGCATGCATGCCCGAAGCAAACATTGCATCGTTCTTCTCCACAACACAAGCACTGCAAATTGTATTTATCCACCAGCCAGTGACATTCAATTAAAGAAATGTTCTCCCCTGCACGGGAGTTACATTATGTGTTTAAGAATACAGGTTGTCACGCGGGACGATGATGTGTATGTGGAAGTTTTGAGTCCGGCCGTGGGTCGGCATGGTTTATTTGAAAAGGCCGTCTGCGTACTCATCAGTTCATCTCTAACGAAGTCGCTCGTCAAACTTGATGTTGACAATGGAACACAGGAAGTCTTTACAGAGGTTGCTACTTCCTGCGACGCTTTTTCTCTTTTCTCTTTTTCTTTTATTTCAATGCCTTCAGTGGCAGAGAAACGCTTTAAAGAAAAAGGGATATATCTTTAGACAGGGTAACAATTCCCCTTTACATCGCCTAGTGAAGAAAACTGAGTCAATTAGGCGGCGAAGTAACAAGGCGAATTCTGCAGTGACACACAGCAAGCCCTCGTTAGCGGAGATCAGACGTGGTGTGCTGTTTGCGCAGTGTACGTCCGACTGTAAGTCCCACGTCTTCGCACAGTTGGTGCACAATCGTTATTGCTTCCCAGGCAGACGAGCACGCATAGTAGTCAGGTGTTAGCTTGTTCACTATTCGCTGCAGACGCGCTTTCTCGGTACCTGTTTGTGGGAAAGCCACGCCAAGTGATAGCCTAGCGACACGCTCACGGCGACGCGGTCTGTGTCTTCTTGTACTCCGTTGTCTGGTTGCACTCATTAGTGCACGCGACTCGGCGCATCTTCTCCCATAAAAGTTTCCCGAGCTCCGCCTCTGGTTTGTTAGCTAACGAGCCGTGTCCATTGTATCGCTGATGTACTGCAACGCGTCACAAGCATGCAACTCACAAGCAGCTGCAAGGAGTTGCACCACATTTTCTACAAGACTTTCCCAAGTGATGGTGTATTGGTCCTGCTTTGTAGTTTTGCCTGCAGTGAGGACGCGATTGATACGCTGAGTTATTCAGTGGCCAATAGTCTATAACGTAAAGGAGAAAATTTGGACTGGGTCTTCCGAAAATAGCTTCTAACAGCATTCGAGGTGTCGACTTTATTACTTAATCGTCTTTCGTGTTACAGACTTACTCCGTTTAAGCTTTGACACAAGAGGGAGCTAGTGGGAAAGTGCCTTATGGGGAGTAGCTGACACTGATGTGCGGGGTGGTTATGACTAAACTTTCGCTGCTTGAGTAGGTTCCCATGAAAAACGGGTGATCGTAGGACAATAAAACTTTGTGGAAACATTTTTAAGGACTTGCGGACGAGAAATAACGAATAAATCATTGAAAGAAACACATTTTAATATCTACATGAGAGGGTAACATTCGTTAACTGCGCACTGTGTTTACGTTCCAGCTTACAAATGTCGCTCAGTGTGACGACCATATGCATTCACAACAGCCTGGGAGTTTGTATGGCTACCACTTCACAGTTGTCCGCAGCACTTTTCGAACTGTGGACCATGGAATGTTAGAGGTGCGACTATAAAGTAATGAGACTGATGAGAAAAAAAATGTTGCTTACCGTTTTAGAGAAGTTTAGTGTTGTCTCCTTCAAAGTAGTTCCCTTCTGATGGCGCACACTTTTTCCAGCGCTTCTGCCATTGATGGTAACATTTCTGGAACTCATTTTTTGTAATATCCTCCAAGACCCTCGTCACAGCTTTTTGGACATATTGTGTTGTTTGAAAATGGTGTCCCTTGACCGCCGTTTTGACTCTTGGAAATAGAAAAAAGTCTCATGGAGCGATATCTGGTGAGTAAAGTGGCTGTGGTAGTACTGAAATTTGTTTTTGAGGTTAAAAATTGCTGTACTGACATAGCAGGGGCTGGGACATTATCGTAATGCAGAATCCAATTATCAGCAATGTTGGCACGGACACGAAGAACTCTTTTACGAAGTCTTTATAAAATTTCTTTGTAGTAATATTGGTTAAATGTTTGTCTAGGAGGCACCCACTCTTTATGAAAAATTCCCTTGGAATCAAAGAAGTACACAAGCATGCATTTCACTTTTGACTTTGACATTCGTTCTGCCTTCACTAAACATTTTATGCCAACGAAAAACTTGAGCTCTTGACAAAACCTCCTCTCCAAAAGCCTTTTGAAGCGTACCGTAAGTTGTTGTCACGTTTTCACACAATTTAACGCAAAAAGAAATGGCATACCGTTGCGCAATATTATGCGGTTCCATTTCCGTGACGAGAGACACAAACAGGTGTTAACTCATTACAGCTCAACTCACGACTGAGCAGTTGCATCGATGCGTCACTTGGACTAGAAGCTGTTTATAGATCAATGTCAAAGATATTTTGCCTACTCAAGCCTGCAGGGTTGCCACATCTTGCAAAGAAAGTTAGTCTCATGACCTTATTGTTGCACCTCATACAGCTGTCGTGCTACAGCTCGTGCAGTGCTTGGAGTTCGCACATTGCGACCAGCATTAACAGTCATGGCAACACTAACGTCAACAACTTGCGGCATTACTGTCAGGCGGCCTCTCGCAGGGTCAACTCCTAAACCGCCAGTTACTTCAAACTTCCGAAACATGTTCTTCAACCTGGGAGTGCAAACGGGATTGTTCGTATTCTCTTGATGTGTCGATACTCACTAAGAACAGCAGCAATATTGCTGCTGATTTGATAAAATAGATTTACACGTGAAGTCCTTTTCATTTTCTCTAGACCCATACTGACTGTCTGAAACTGTAATTCACACTGATGCTTATGATTCAACCCTACGTCCCATACCAGTACCCCAGCGTAACGGCAAGTCATGGCAGTAAAGCTACTAACAACGCGAATCCTGCAGTGCAGTCTCAACAGCATTCCTACTGTGACGGAACAAAAGTCGGAACACCAAAAAATAATTAATGTAGAGTAATGAAACGTAGGGGATTCATTTGCCTAAGTAGGAAGATCAGTTTGGATTCCATAGAAATGTTGGAACACGTGAGTCAATACTGACCTTACGACTTACCTTAGAAGAAAGATGAAGGAAAGGCAAACCTACGTTTCTAGCACTTGCAGATTTACAGAAAGCTTTTAACAAAGTTGACTGGAATTCTCTCTTTCAAATTCTAAAGGGAGCGAAAGGCTATTTACAATTTGTACAGAAACCAGATGGGAGTTATAAGAGTCGAGGGGCATGAAAGGGAAGAAGCGTTTGGGAAGGGAGTGAGACAGGGTTGTAGCCTCTCCCTGATGTTATTTAATCTGTATATTGAGAAAGCAGTAAAGGAAACAAAAGAAAATTCGGAGCAGGTATTAAAATCCATGGAGAAGAAATAAAAACTTTGAGGTTCGCCGATGACATTGTAACTCTGTCAGAGACAGCAAAGGACTTGGAAATGCCGTTGAACGGAATGGACAGTGTGTTGAAACAAGGATATAAGATGAACATCAACAAAAGCAAAACGAGAATAATGGAATGTAGAATCAAGTCGGGTGATGCTGACAGAATTAGACACCTAAGTAGTAAAGCAGTTTTGCTATTTGGGGAGCAAAATAACTGACGATGGTCGAAGTAGAGAGGATATAAAATGTAGACTGGCAACGGCAAAGAAGGCGTTTCTGAAAAAGAGAAATTTGTTAACTCGAGTATAGATTCAAGTGTCAGGAAGTCGTTTTTGAAAGTATTTGTATGGAGTGTAACCATGTATGGAAGTGAAACGTGGACGAAAAATAGTTTGGACGCGAAGAGAATAGAAGCTTTCGAAATGTGGTGCTACAGAAGAATGCTGAAGATTAGGTGGGTACATCACATAACTAATGAGCAGGTATTGAATAGAATTGGGCAGAAGAGGAGTTTGTGGTAGAACTTGACAAGAAGAAGGGACCGGTTGGTACGACATGTTCTGAGGCATTAAGGGATCACAAATTTAGCATTGGAGGGCAGCGTGGAAGATAAAAATCGTAGAGTGAGACCAAGAGATGAATACACTAAGCAGATTCAGAAGGATGTAGGTTGCAGTAGGTGAGTGGAATAACTGCAAGAGTGCCCTGCTGTCATACAATATCGCACCCCCATCCACAGCTCCAGGTGTAGGTCCTGTTTGTCGAGCACAAGGACAGGTTGGTACCAGGCCCTCAACTGGTCTCCTTCTAACTGGCACACAGCCATCATTCGCACCGAGGCAGAACCAGCTTTCATCAGAAAACACAACAGACCTCATATGAAGCCGGCCGCGCTGGCCGAGCGGTTCTAGGGGCTTCAGTCCGGAACCGCGCGACTGCTACGGTCGCAGGTTCGAATCCTGCCTCGGGCATGGATGTGTGTGATGTCCTTACGTTAGTTAGGTTTAAGTAGTTCTAAGTTCTAGGGCACTGATGACCTCAGCTGTTAAGTCCCATAGTGCTCAGAGCCATTTGAACCATTTTTGAACCCTCCAATGAATTCTTGGTTGACACCACCGAGGTCGCGAAAGGTGGTGGTTTGGGGTAAGTGAAATGCACGCTACAGGGGGTCTAGCTCTGAGCTGTCCTTGAAGTACCAAGTCTTTCTGCGTATCGCAGAAGGGACAAACAGCTTCTCGTAGTTCTATTACACGACCTCGTTCAAGGTTAATGAGGTGCTGATAATGACATATTTGTCTCTTTAAAGACATTATTGGCTAACATCAATTCACCACGTCCAGTCTCAAAGTTAGCTAACGCTCACGACCGTTACAGGGTGTGTATAAAGTAAACCTGACTGGCATGCTCAAGGTGACGCTACTAGCGCCAGCCCTATGCGACTGGCGCGAAATTTGAGCAGACATCATCTTTCAGATGTATAAACACGCCTAACACCTTTCGTTTAGGTCACACAACTTCTGCGTGGTGTCGCGATTTTTCCTTTCGTAAGAGTGTGAAGCTGGGTACCCGTATGGTAAATAGTTTCCCGTCTACATTTGTTCAAATAATGAAAGTTTAATTATAACCACTCTGTGTTTGCCCACGACACGCAATATCTGTCCTTGGATCTTATAAGTCATCGCATTAAAACAGACACTTACCATGAACATTGTTTGTCTAAAACGAAATGCAGATACTGTATGAAACTCGGTTTCCCTTGCATCACACAAGGTCATAAATCAGTCTCCTGCCTCCAGTTTGTTCTATTGTAGAACTACAGTGGATAATTCAGTAGGTATAATTTCACGTAATATTAGTAGGCAAGTCGCCTCATTAGTTCTTTTCGAAGGATGAAAGATCATGGCTGTTCAGTTAAAAAATTGTGTAATGCTACACCTCGCCTGCCCACCGGTTCCGCTAACAAATGGCACCCAAGGAAGGTGATACCATACCGTGTGGTGTTTGAAGCATCCGACTCGATCCTACAGTAGTCACTTTGAATATGGATCAACCGAAGCTAATCATAAGGATGTAAGCGATCAGGAAGGACAGTACCACAATCATAACAATGGAAAGGTCCCAAATTCGACTCTATGATTGAGATATATATGGATTTGCAGATTTTTCAAGGTAAAGTAGAACGCATATTAAATACTGAAACCCGGAGGAAACAGTGTTTAGTATGAAGAAGTATTCAGTATAAAGCTCATGAGTTATTGAGCACCAGTTACAGAAAAAAAATTACGAAATTACACTCACTGAAGAGTGTGAAAGGTTGAGACGTTCAAATGGTTCAAATGGCTCTGAGCACTATGGGACTTAACATCTACGGTCATCAGTCCCCTAGAACGTAGAACTACTTAAACCTAACTAACCTAAGGAGAGCACACAACACCCAACCATCACAAGGCAGAGAAAATCCCTGACCCCGCCGGGAATCGAACCCGGGAACCCGGGCGTGGGAAGCGAGAACGCTACCGCACGACCACGAGATGCGGGCAAATGTTGAGAGGAGCGACAGTGAGAAATGCTAGCTATGAGGGACAACAGTGGACCATGGTGGCGTGTTACCCATGCTGCAGGCTGCAGCATCTCGCCTTGTGCTGACGGTGGCTTCCAGTCGTCCACGAGGTCTTCTGCGATGGACCCGCCTGCTCCAGAAAACCGACGGAAGTGAGGCTGAGTGACTCTGCTGGGCCATAAATGAAAACTCGGTCCCGCCAAGAAAACGAGATGCTGTCAGGATACGCACCATCCTCTCTTTCTACCTTAAATTTTCACAAATCTGTGTGTCTTCCCAGCGACTTCTGAGGAAACTCTCCCGATCTATTGCCATTTCGTGCCTGGTCTTAATCAGCGACTACCGCCCTGGAATGTATCCCTACGCCGCTGGCGTCGCTCTCCAAACAGAAAAAAATGGCTCTGAGCACTATGGGACTTACTGAGGTCATCAGTCCGCTAGAAATTAGAACTACTTAAACCTAATTAACCTAAGGACATTACACACATCCATTCCCAAAGCAGGATTCGAACCTGCGACCGTAACTGTCGCGCAGTTCCAGACTGTAGCGTCTAGGACCGCTCGGCCACTCCGGCCGACCTCTCCAAACAAAGAAGCTTTTCTAGCGGTCTACGCCATCTCTGTGATTACCAAAAATTATAGTTCGAAAGACGTTCTCTCAAAACTAAACAGGACTAAAATTACTCCCGTACAGAGAGAATAACGTTAAGTATCGACTGTCTCTCTCTCGTCTCTGAGACACAAACAGAAAATCGGGAGGCCAGTTTTTCACTTTTTTTAAATTTATATTTTAATTTTCCAATAAAATAAATGTAGTATCATAATTAGACTGTCACTTGATTCATATCCTAACTGACATTCTATTCCTTACATTTTCTCATCGGAACATCGCATCAAGTAAGGGCTGGTGAAAAAGTTTCGGTTTGAGGGCGTTGCTGCAGCGTGCATGCAACGTAGCGCGACTCCAATGCGGGTGTATAAGTACCGACACGTAGGATACGGATTAGTGTGGCATTCATGTTTACTACATTGTGCGCAATAAATGCAGCAACGTGAACTGTGGCGACATTATTACCAAATTCCTTTTTTGTCTGCCGAAGTATAAACACCGGGAGACGTCTATCGAAGAATGAAGAGTGTGTATAGCGCAGCATGTCTGTGAAAAACCGCCTTCGTGCTACGTTCCGTGCTACTGCTGCACGATAACGCACGCCCCTGTATCGAAAATGTCATAACGGTGAAGTTAACGCCAACTTAAGTGGGAGGGCTCGAGCACACGCCCTTTAGTCCCGACAGCAAACAGTTATGCGTTACTTTACGCACCAACAGACGGTATTTTACTAAACCGAAATAAAACTTTCAGGGTCGTTAGGGGTATGTCTCAGTCTGCAGCCTCTACAGCCCACAATAGAATAATCTTTCTCTTAGCGTTCTGCAAAGATATCTCTCAGGACGTGGCCATGCATCCAGTTGGCCACCTCATGTTCTTTTGCCCAATCAAATCATTTTTTGCAATATCTTCCGTAAGACCTGATTACCGCCCACATTTATCACGGCACAAAAAGAGCACAGAGCGGCAAGCTGCATGGTCTCAGTTAAACGTTGGTATCCCATGCACTGTGGACGAGCCTATTTGTCATCTACGCCCTAACATCTGCAAACGTCTGCTTTCACTCCAGCCTGACAGTTCGTGTTTGGATCCGCTATCGGCACGATACCTGTTTTGACATACAACAGATAGCCTGGTTGAACTCATGGCTCCGTCGGTGTGTGACTTGCCGGCGTCGGTGCCAAGTGGCAGTTGTGTCTGGGAGGAGGTTGAGCGTTTTATCTGACCGAGACGATACTTTCTCCAACTAAATCAACACTTGTCTTAATCTGTTGTTTGTCTCCTGACTCCACATGGTCGCTGTCGCAGTCACTGCCGTTGCTATAGATGAGAGACGTACGAGAAAATAAAAAATAAAAAAGTTTTCATTCATACACCTGCTTCTTTTGCTGTTGTGTTCACCAAAGGCCTGTACCCAACATAAAGGTAACATGAAGTGAACACGCTGTCAGAGATATGCGTACCAAAATGCATGTGCAATGCTTGCACTCTTCACAGGGCGATATCACTGGAACAGAGTCACCATGCAAGACAATACAATCAATGACAATCATTTATTGAAATAATGTGGGAGAGAGTGTTGTACCTAGAGTGTAGTGTACCTAGGAACACATAATGTTTTTTGGTCGGTACTTCAGTCTAGTCACTGATTTCACATTCACATTAAGAAATACGCGCTAGAGTCCGTCATAAGGAGATGCTGCCATTTTCTATAGTTCTTGTTGTTAGACACGGGGTTTTGCTTTGCCCAGCATTTGTAAATATTTCGTGTTCTAAACATATGTATGCGCTGTATAATATATTAAAGTTATTTGGAATATTTGTTAATTCCTCAGGTACGGGATTGTATGGTGAGTAATATGATTATCCTCGTTTTGCTTTTGTTGATGTTCATCTTATATCCTTGTTTTAACACACTGTTCATTCCGTTCAACTGCTCTTCCAAGTCCTTTGCTGTCTCTGACAGAATTACAATGTCATCGGCGAACCTCAAAGTTTTTATTTCTTCTCCATGGATTTTAATACTACTCCGAATTTTTCTTTTGTTTCCTTTACTGCTTGCTCAATATACAGATTGAATAACATCGGGGAGAGGCTACAACCCTGTCTCACTCCCTTCCCAACCACTGCTTCCCCTTCATGCCCCTCGACTCTTATAACTGCCATTTGGTTTCTGTACAAATTGTAAATAGTCTTTCGCTCCCTGTATATTACCCCTGCTAGCTTCAGAATTTGAAACACAGTATTCCAGTCAACATTGTCAAAAGCTTTTTTTAACTCTTAAGGGGCGCATTTTAAAATCCATGTTTACTAGGATTTTTTGCCTTGAGTAATCCTTCCTGTCTTATATTGTCCATTCCTCCTGGAACACTCTGTATATGAAGGAGTCTTTATGAAGAACTGATTAACAGATTTCATAAATTACGAATGCTACGCATGAATCTGGCAATAATAATGTCGTGTAACTAGGGCCTCCCGTCGGGTAGACCGCTCGCCTGGTGCAAGTCTTTCGATTTGACGCCACTTCGGCGACTTGCGCGTCGATGGGGATGAAATGATGATTAGGACAACACAACACCCAGTCCCTGAGCGGAGAAAATCTCCGACCCAGCCGTGAATCGAACCCGGCCCCTTAGGATTGACAGTCCGTCGCGCTGACCACTCAACTACCGGGGTGGACAATCTGGCAATAAGAAATCTGGAGGACTGTTTGTATGGTAAAGATAAATTCAACAAATTGCAGTTAAACAGTTGAGGGTGGTAGTTGTGATCAGTAAAACAAAAAGAATGAGATGTATCAGCTGCAGTTCTTTAGTAAGATAATTTAAATTACTTCTGTTTAAGTATTTATAAACTGTAGACTACAGCTAAATTCATCACGCAGAGAGTTTCACATACAGTGCAGCTGCTCTGCCGGATTTTGGACGAGAACAGATCCAGGGAGGCAGGCTGCGACCGCCCCATGCCCTCCAGCCGTTCCTCAGACTATGGCAGTTGGCACATCGGTCTTAGTCAACGAGCGGTCCGTGAAAGAAGTCCGGAAAAGTCGTTGTGCCACTTAGCAATTGAGTCTGCCGTGGGAGCAGCATCTCTCCGCACAGGCGTTCACGTACCAGAACTGAACAAAAATTTTTCAAGATAGCAATTACCCTCATAAAACTGTCACGGACACATTGACTGTGTGTACTTT